>NW_027442893.1:0-72254 GCF_048569485.1 Anomaloglossus baeobatrachus
GTAGGCACAGGCGCGGCGGCGATAGCGGCGCTTACCCGGTCGGAGGCTCGGGTCCTGAGGCGGCTGCAGAGTCGACCTACCCGGGCGGGGAGTATCGGGCCTCGCGGCGGCAGCAGCGTCGCTTACCCGGAGGGAGGGGCCTGGTCCAGTGGAGGCACAGGAATGACGCGTGCCGGGGATTGGCGCCCGGAAATGACGACAGACACCGGGAGAGGACTGGGACCGCGCGAGAAAAAAGAGGCGGAAGATTTGAAAAGCCCACGCGCGCGGACAGAATTCCGGCTGGGGGCGTGGCCTGGAGAGGCGCGCGGACACTGAGGGGGCCGCAATGGAGCCGGGGCCTAAATTTTAAAAGTGGGCCACCGGAGGGGACGCCGGGCCGCAATGGAGCCGGGGGATAAATTTGAAAGTGGGCCACCGGAGGGGACGCCGGGCCGCAATGGAGCCGGGGGCTAAATTCTAAGGTAGGTCGCCGAAGCCAACTACAGAGGGGCCTGTGGAGGGGGCTCTAAGGGAGATGTAGGACCCCCTGACCCAAGTGGAGAAGGGGCTGTGGGGTTTCTATACCCGGGATCCCTCCCCATAACCCGGGACGGGGAAGAGGAGGGGGGAGTGAGTACTTATCGGAGGTCCCGGCTTGTCTTGAGGTGATCCTGGACCCATCCTGGAAGGCGAGCGAAGACATCTCGACGGTCGTCCCGGGCATAGTCGAGGGGAGACCGGAAGGGTACCTCTCCATCCTGGGTACGGTCTTCGTCCTCCTACCCCACAATCAGGCTCGGAAGCGAGAGAGTTTGGGGAGGGGGGCAAGGACTATCCACCTGTCCCTCTGTGCGGATGCCCCCCAAACCGTCTTGAAAGTGTTAGGGGGGTAGGGTCCTGCCAGACAGACACGGAGGACAACGGAAGTGGCGGACGGACCCCACTTCTGTGCGACCGGTCTCTATGTGGGAGAGCAGGGTGAGCGATTACACCCTGTCGCCCGACGAGCTGTGTCTGAAAAACAAAGGGAAAACATTAATAAAACACAACAATACAAACCTGAGGGGCTGAGAGCAGCCCCTGCGTGTCCAACCTCCTCGGACACTAAGCAAAAACTGATCTCCTCAGCTCCAGTCAGTGGGTGTATACTATGTGGGAGGAGCCAACTTTCTTATTTGCATAGTGTCACCTCCTAGTCCCAGCAGCATACACCCATGGTTTCCTGTGTCCTCCAATGAAGCGATAGAGAAAGATAGATTTTCAGCGTAGTTTCTCCTTGATGGAAAATGAACCTTGAAATGGTAGCCTCATTTTAACCAAAACCTGGTATTAATAATTGGACAATTTGAAGGACATGGCATTTGATTTACGAGTAATGCAACAACCTTTTCCCAGTTGATCAGTTTTAGACATCCTTAGACATCCTTAAAATTATTAAAATTATCATTAGTGATGACTAGATATGGGCGAATGCTAAAATATTCGGGTTCGGATTGTTCAAATCCAATAATTTGTACATTTGTGTATTCATACCGAATAACGAACCCAATCCAAGTCAATGGGAAACTCGAATAATTTTCCAGAGGACCTTAGAAATAGGCCTGCGAGGGCTGTAAAAATATTGCAATGGATGGAAAATTGTTGAAACTGAATGGCAACAGCATGCGGAAGATGCCTGAATGTATTTCTGACTCACATTTTATTTCTGAGAGTAATTTTGCCAAAGTATTACGCCACATTTATGGATAGTAGTGGTCACTCAGTTCAATGAGGTCACCTGAGGTCAGGTTACCTGCGATCATAGGTGGATGACAATGGGCAGCTCCAGCTGTGACCGCAAATAAGCTAAGTTACGTCACCACACATCGCTGTGACTCATTCTCTGCCTTAAGATCACAGCGGGTGGTCATATTCTATGCCCACGCGCTGTCACTTCAGATGTAGCAGAGCTGGAATCGATATGGGACCTCGTGTGGATTACATCAGACCTATGTGTTTTTGGGCTTATTAAAGGAGTGAAAGAGGGTGTTGTTTTTATCTTATTTTGTGTTTATTTATTTTCACTTACAGATTAGTAATGGGGGTAGGGTTTTCATAGACCCTGCCATTGCTAATCTAGGGCTTAGTGGCAGCTGTGAGCTGTTATTAACCCCTTATTAGCCTGATTGCCACCGCACCAGGGGAATCGGGAAGAATCGGGTAAAGTGCCAGGATTGTCACATCTAATGGATGTGACAATCCTGAGTGGCTGTGGGCTGCTATTGTTATAACGCGCCTGCTTTATTCTTATTTTCTTTATTTTTCCTTTTTTTATTTTTTATTTCTAAAGGTTCCGGATCATTATCCGGAGTTCCCTGAGAACTCCAGGCCCGGGTCCGGTACTCGGGTATTTTTAAAACCTCTCGGATTCTAAATTTTACAGTCCAGGTCTGTCCATCACTACTCAATAGACAAACAAAAAAAGTGCATAGTGTTCATGTTGTTGTGTAAACAGAAATATTATATGCAAAATTAAAAATCACATGCCATAAGGCAAGCAAAATCAAGAAATGCAAAAAACTAAATTATCGAGTAAATGTATTAAATATTAGTTGTATCCTAACTATAATTAAATTGTTGTACAATGTTTTTGTCCACTTTTCTTAGATAATAATCTTTTTTCTTATTTTCTCATAGGCACTTCATTCAGGGAAAATACCCAATCAAAGTCAACATCTAAGTCACTGAGCGGGTCGCGTGAAGTACCTCAAAATTTGCAGACCACCACAGGTATGGTTTTAGCATATACAGATCTCTAAATTATGGATAAAAAGAAAAAGAAACAATTAAAAATAATTTAACACAAACAGTCCCATTCTCACACCACATAAAAATACCCAATTAAAGAAAGCTGTCAAAGCTCTCATTGAGCCCAATAGTAGTCCTTGTGTCCAATCTATAAATCCAATGACTCAAGTTGCGCAAGGGCCTTAAATAGGTTACCACCTCTAACCTCTGATCTATGGCCTTTATAATTAAAGGGGTTATCCGGCTTATTTTGACTTTTCTTCATTATTACCCTATTGGGCTACATTGGGGCAGGTAAGTAGCTAGTGACCACTTACCTGCCCTGCTGTCAGCCTTTCTCCCCCGGCTCAGAGCGGTCATGTGACCGCTCCTGACGCGATTTTGCTGCTTCCGGTCATTTCATGTCAACATGGGCAGGACCATGTTGACATGCAAATCTGGAACAGCATGTTTCCGCCCTGCTGGGCGGGTACAGTGCGTGGAGTCCCCGCCCCTCTTCCCTGCACCCTCCCACACATTCCTCCGCACCCCGTACTCTCCCCACCCACGGTGTCACCGCCAGCACCAGGGCCCCTGCTCAGGATAGCAGGAGTGCCCGTGCAGTCTGTGTCCCGCTCCAGCCCCGCGGCTGCCTTCATTGCAGGCTCAGCAGCCTCTCACATTGCAGTGCAGGCAGCCGCGGGGATAACGAGCGCTGCCATCAGGATGTTAGATGACATCATTGCCTGCTGTGACAATCTTCGCTTCACTCCTGTCAGCGCTGTCAGTGCCTTCTATGCCGCTGCGTTCTCCCGTCACTAGCGGTGACGTCTCGGGCGATACTGCTGAGAACGCGGCGGGCATAGAAGTCAGGGACAGCGCTGACAAGAGTGAAGCGAAGATCGTCACCGCAGGTAATGATTTAATCTAACCTCCTGACAGCAGCGCTCGGCATCCCCTGCAGTGACCTGGGCTATTGATGTTAGCTCAGGTCACTGCATTACTCTCCCAGCCAATGAGGAACATTCTGTTCTTCATTGACTGGGACATTGACTATGGTATGGATTGTCATGGGACCCCCTTATTGGATTATGCTGGACCAGGATTTGTTTTTGTTTTGAATAGATTGGTGAATGAGGGATTGTTTTGAGGAGTGTTTTTTCAAATAAAACTTTTTTTTTTGTTGTCTATTTTTTTTTTTATTACTGACTGGGTTTGTCATGTCGGATATCTGATAGACGCGTGACATCACTAACCCTAGGGCTTGATGCCAGGTGACATTACACATTTGGCATCATCCCCATATATTACCCCGTTTGCCACTGCACCAGGGCACGGGATGAGTTGGGGCGAAGCACCAGGATTGGCACATCTAATGGATGTGCCACTTCTGGGGCGGCTGTGGCCTGCTAATTTTAGGCTGGGGAGTGTCCAATAACAGTGGGCCTCCCTAGTCTGAGAATACCAGACCACAGCTGTCTGCTTTACCTTGGCTGGTGATCCAATTTGGGGGGACCCCATGTTTTTTGTTTTAAATTATTTATTTCTTTGTCGCTCCATTGGGAGACCCAGACAATTGGGTGTATAGCTACTGCCTCCGGAGGCCACACAAAGTATTACACTTAAAAGTGTAAGGCCCCTCCCCTTCTGGCTATACACCCTCCCGTGGGATCACGGGCTCCTCAGTTTTCATGCTTTGTGCGAAGGAGGCACACATACACGCATAGCTCCACTGTTTAGTCAGCAGCAGCTGCTGACTATGTCGGATGGAAGAAAAGAGGGCCCATACTAGGGCCCCCAGCATGCTCCCTTCTCACCCCACTCTTTGTCGGCGGTGCTTGTTAAGGTTGAGGTACCCATTGCGGGTACGGAGGCTGGAGCCCACATGCTGCATCCTTCCCCATCCCCATTAGGGCTCTGGGTGAAGTGGGATTTTACCGGTCTCCAGGCACTGAGACCGTGCTCCATCCACAGCCCTGGAAAGCCTGCTGGAATGGAGCTGAGTATCGTCAGGGACAGGCCCTGCGACGTCAAGGTACTCTGTGTCCCCGCACATATCGCGCGCACACCGCAGCGTTGCTGGGTGTGTTAGTGCGCCGGGGACAAAAGCGCTGCGCGCTGGTGCCAGTCCTACCTACAGCTTGGCTGAGAAGGGACATGTATTTGAAACTGCCGCGCGGCCGCCGCTGTCATTTTCGCAGCGGCGCGGCTGGGACTTGTGGTGCGCCGGGGACTTCCGCGCTGGCCGTGCATATATCACGGCCGCGCTTATTACTCGAGTCCCCGGCTTTTGCGGCCTAGTTTCGTTTCGTTCCCGCCCCCAGGCCTGCCAGTCAGGGGAAGGGCGGGACGCTGTGCAGAATGTCAGCACAGAGGGCTGGAGTCTGCTTTGCATTCTCCAGCCCTCACACTGGGCACAGTGGGACACCAGTTTCCCGCACTTTTTCTGAGGACGCCCACGGTCCGCCCCTCTTCAGAGGACGCCGGCAGCCATTCCTGCGTGCAGTCTGAGCTGGAGAGAGGAGACTGGGAGACCCAGACAAGGGATTCTGGTGCCCACACACCCGCTTTTCAGCGGGCGGTAAGCTGCCCTCAAGGGCTGACCCCCACTGGTGCCGAAGTGTATACTGTATTTTATGCTTGCAGCTTTACATTGCACTGTATGGTCGCTGGAGATTCTCTGCTATATACCCTCCTAGATTACTCAGAGGACACATCAGCATGTCGACCGCAAAAAGCAAAAGTGCCAAGGCACAGGCTTTCTATGCTGCTTGTACCGCTTGTGGGGCTGTTCTACCGGCAGGTTCCACTGACCCCCACTGTGTGCAGTGCTCGGCCCCTGTGGCACTTGCTCGGCCGGGGCCTCTGCTGGAGGTGACCCAGGCAGAACCTCCTGTGAATACTGTCCAGGTGACAGGGACGGAGTTTGCAGTCTTTGCTGATAGATTGTCTGCGACTATGACTAAGATTCTTGAAACATTGCAGTCTAGACCAGTAACTCAGGCCATGGACACTGTTAACTCATTGCTCCCTGGTCCCCCTCAGTTGGAAGCTCCTCAGATAGAGGAGACAGCTTCACAGCAGGAGAAATTCCATTTCAGGTATCCCAAGCGTAAATTAAGTGTATTTCTGGACCACTCTGACTTTAGAGACGCAATCCAGAAACATCACGCTTATCCGGATAAGCGTTTTTCCAAGCGGCTCAAGGACACACGTTATCCTTTTCCCCCGGACGTGGTTAAGGGCTGGACCCAGTGTCCCAAGGTGGATCCTCCGATCTCCAGGCTTGCAGCTAGATCCTTAGTTGCAGTGGAAGATGGGGCGGCACTTAAAAATGCCACTGACAGGCAGATGGAGCTCTGGTTGAAATCCATCTATGAAGCTATCGGCGCGTCGTTTGCTCCAGCATTCGCAGCCGTATGGGCACTCCAAGCTATTTCAGCTGGTCTTGCACAGATTGACACGGTCACACGTACATCTGCTCCGCAGGTGGCACCCTTAACCTCTCAAATGTCTGCTTTTGCGTCTTACGCGATTAATGCTGTCCTAGACTCTACGAGCCGTACGGCAGTGGCATCCGCCAACTCCGTCGTTTTACGCAGAGCCTTGTGGTTAAGAGAATGGAAGGCAGATTCTGCTTCCAAAAAGTGTTTAACCAGTTTGCCATTTTCTCGTGACCGTCTGTTTGGGGAGCGCTTAGATGAAATCATTAAACACTCCAAGGGTAAAGATTCATCTTTACCTCAACCCAGACAAAATAAACCCCAACAGAGGAGAGGACAGTCGGGGTTTCGGTCCTTTCGAGGCTCAGGCAGGTCCCAATTCTCCTCGTCCAAGAGGACTCAAAAGGATCAGAGGAGCTCAGATTCTTGGCGTACTCAGTCACGCCCAAAAAAGACAGCCGGAAGACCCGCTACCAAGGCGGCTTCCTCATGACTTTCGGCCCCCTCTCTCCGCATCCTCGGTCGGTGGCAGGCTCTCCCGCTTTGGCGACATTTGGCTGCCACAGGTCACAGACCGTTGGGTGAGAGACATTCTGTCTCACGGGTACAGGATAGAGTTCAGCTCTCGTCCTCCAACTCGCTTTTTCAGAACTTCTCCACCTCCCGACCGAGCCGAGGCTCTGCGGCTAGCGGTGTCCACTCTAAAAGCGGAAGGAGTGGTGACCCCCGTTCCTCTTCAGGAACAAGGTCACGGTTTTTACTCCAACTTGTTTGTGGTGCCAAAAAAGGACGGGTCATTCCGTCCCGTTCTGGATCTAAAACTGCTCAACAAGCACGTAAAAACCAGGCGGTTCCGGATGGAATCCCTTCGCTCCGTCATCGCCTCAATGTCTCAAGGAGATTTCCTAGCATCTATAGACATCAGGGATGCTTATCTCCACGTGCCGATTGCTCCAGAGCACCAGCGTTTTCTACGCTCTGTTCTAGGAGACGAACACCTTCAGTTCGTAGCTCTGCCTTTCGGGCTGGCGACAGCTCCACGTGTCTTCACCAAAGTCATGGCAGCAGTAGTAGCAGTCCTGCACTCTCAAGGTCACTCTGTGATCCCGTATTTGGACGATCTACTGGTCAAGGCACCCTCTCAAGAGGCATGCCAACACAGCCTGAACGTTGCGCTGGAGACTCTCCAGAGTTTCGGGTGGATCATCAACTTTTCAAAGTCAAATCTGACTCCGACCCAATCGCTAACATACCTTGGCATGGAGTTTCATACTCTCTCAGCGATAGTGAAGCTTCCGCTGGACAGACAGGAGTGCAATCTCTCCTTCAAGGCCAGTCTCACCCCTTGAGACGCCTCATGCACTTCCTAGGGAAGATGGTAGCAGCAATGGAAGCAGTCCCTTTCGCGCAGTTTCATCTCCGTCCACTACAATGGGACATTCTCCGCCAATGGGACGGGAAGTCGACATCCCTCGACAGAGACGTCTCCCTTTCTCAGGCGGCCAAGGAATCTCTTCGGTGGTGGCTTCTTCCCACCGTTTTGTCGAAAGGAAAGTCCTTTCTACCCCCATCCTGGGAGGTAGTCACGACAGACGCGAGTCTTTCAGGGTGGGGAGCAGTGTTTCTCCATCACAGGGCTCAAGGGACGTGGACTCAGGAAGAGTCCACCCTTCAGATCAATGTTCTAGAAATCAGAGCAGTGTATCTTGCCCTACAAGCCTTCCAGCAGTGGCTGGAAGGCAAGCAGATCCGAATTCAGTCGGACAACTCTACAGCGGTAGCGTACATCAACCACCAAGGTGGAACACGCAGTCGGCAAGCCTTCCAGGAAGTCCGACGGATTCTGACGTGGGTGGAAGACACGGCTTCCACCATTTCCGCAGTTCACATCCCAGGCGTGGAAAACTGGGAAGCAGACTTCCTCAGTCGCCAAGGTATGGACGCAGGGGAATGGTCCCTTCACCCGGACGTGTTTCAGGAGATCTGTCGCCGCTGGGGGATGCCGGACGTCGACCTGATGGCGTCACGGCACAACAACAAGGTCCCGGCTTTCATGGCACGGTCTCACGATCACCGAGCTCTGGCGGCAGACGCCTTAGTTCAAGATTGGTCGCAATTCCGGCTACCTTATGTGTTCCCACCTCTGGCATTGTTACCCAGAGTGCTGCGCAAGATCAGGGCCGACTGCCGTCGCGCCATCCTCGTCGCTCCAGACTGGCCGAGGAGATCGTGGTACCCAGATCTGTGGCACCTCACGGTAGGCCAACCATGGGCACTACCAGAACGACCAGACTTGCTATCTCAAGGGCCGTTTTTCCACCTGAATTCTGCGGCCCTGAACCTGACTGTGTGGCCATTGAGTCCTGGATCCTAGCGTCTTCAGGATTATCTCGAAAGGTTATTTCCACCATGAGACAGGCTAGAAAACCATCCTCCGCCAAGATCTACCACAGGACGTGGAAGATATTCTTATCTTGGTGCGCAGCTCAGGGAGTTTCTCCCTGGCCTTTTGCATTGCCTACTTTTCTTTCCTTCCTGCAATCCGGGTTGGAAAAAGGTTTGTCGCTCAGTTCCCTTAAAGGACAAGTCTCAGCGCTATCTGTATTTTTTCAGAGACGCCTAGCACGACTTACTCAGGTACGCACGTTCCTGCAAGGAGTGTGTCATATCGTCCCTCCTTACAAGCGGCCGTTAGAGCCCTGGGATCTGAACAAGGTTCTAATTGCCCTCCAGAAGCCGCCTTTCGAGCCTATGAAGGATGTTTCCCTTTCTCGTCTTTCACAGAAAGTGGCCTTTCTAGTAGCGGTCACGTCTCTTCGGAGAGTGTCCGAGCTAGCGGCGCTGTCATGCAAATCTCCCTTCCTGGTTTTTCACCAGGACAAGGTGGTTCTACGTCCGATTCCTGAGTTTCTCCCTAAGGTGGTATCCCCCTTTCATCTCAATCAGGATATCACATTACCTTCCTTGTGTCCTCATCCAGTTCATCAATTTGAGAGAGGTTTGCATTTGTTGGATCTGGTCAGAGCACTCAGGATCTATATTTCCCGCACGGCGCCCTTACGCCGCTCGGATGCACTCTTTGTCCTTGTCGCTGGTCAGCGTAAAGGGTCGCAAGCTTCCAAATCCACCCTGGCTCGGTGGATCAAGGAACCAATTCTTGAAGCCTACCGTTCTGCGGGGCTTCCGGTTCCTTCAGGGCTGAAGGCCCATTCTACCAGAGCCGTGGGTGCGTCCTTGGCATTGCGCCTCCAGGCTACGGCTCAGCAGGTGTGCCAGGCGGCTACCTGGTCGAGTCTGCACACCTTTACCAAGCATTATCAGGTACATACCTACGCTTCGGCGGACGCCAGCCTAGGTAGACAAGTCCTTCAGGCGGTGGTTGCCCACCTGTAGGACAGGGCTGTTGACGGCCCTATCACGAGGTATTCTTTTACCCACCCAGGGACTGCTTTTGGACGTCCCAATTGTCTGGGTCTCCCAATGGAGCGACAAAGAAGAAGGGAATTTTGTTTACTTACCGTAAATTCCTTTTCTTCTAGCTCCAATTGGGAGACCCAGCACCCGCCCTGTTTTCTTAGGGATTTTTGTTTTTTTCGGGTACACATGTTGTTCATGTTGAACGGTTTCAGTTCTCCGATGTTTCTTCGGGTTGAATTTGTCTTTAAACCTGTTATTGGCTTTCCTCCTTCTTGCTTTTGCACTAAAACTGAGGAGCCCGTGATCCCACGGGAGGGTGTATAGCCAGAAGGGGAGGGGCCTTACACTTTTAAGTGTAATACTTTGTGTGGCCTCCGGAGGCAGTAGCTATACACCCAATTGTCTGGGTCTCCCAATTGGAGCTAGAAGAAAAGGAATTTACGGTAAGTAAACAAAATTCCCTTCTTAATTTAAAATAACAGCGTGGGGTGCCCTCTGTTTTAGATTACCAGCCAAGCTGAAGCTGCCAGCTGTGGATTGCAGGCTGCAGCCATCTGCTTTACCCTAGCTGGCTACAAAAGTATGGGGGACCCATTGTCGTTTGGTTTTTTTTAAATTATTTTTTATTTATATTTTGGATAAATACAAGGCTAAACACACTTTAGTGCCACAAGAAAGTCACTAAAGGGTGCCAGCTTAGAATATGCAGGGGGGTAGGACATTATATGTCTTTCTCATCTATCTATCTATCTCTCTGTCTATCCCTCTGTTCATTCATTCATCCCTCTATCTCTCTGTCTCTATATCTATCTATCTATTCATCTCTATATCTACTCATCTATTTATCTTTCTTGCTGCTTCTGTTTTTTGCGGTCCGCAAAAAAAACGTAAGGCACACGGATGACACACGAATGTATCTGTGAAAAAATTGGCCATTTTTTGCGGACCACAAAAACGGAACGGTCATGTGAATGTAGCCTACATGTGTTCCCTATGGGGGTAGGGGTCGGTACAGAACGATGGTGAGGGGGAGGTCGGTACAGAGCGCCGTGTGTGTGTGTGTGTGTGTGTATGCTAGAGAGATAACAGATCAGGTGCTGGGGTAGAATACTGACAGGGAATGTGTGTGCAGGGGGCGGGCAGGGGACGGGGCTGGACACTGAGGCCGGGCAGTGCCAGCTCTAACTGAGGTTTTGCACAGGAAGTGGTCAGTTTGCTAGAGCAAAATGTAAACAAAGAATATATATATGGTACTGGAAAACAGCACAAAATTTCCATGTGCGGAAAAATTACAAAAAAGTGTGATTGGACAATGGTTTATGGGGTACTTTATTCACCGTGTTCACTGTATGGTAAAACTAATGGGTGGGTGTGATACTTCAGGTTGGTATGAGTTTGTTGATACCAAACATGTTTAGGTTTACTTTTATCTAAGGGGTTAAAAAAAGGTTTGTCCAAAAAATTGGAGCACTTTCTGCAGCATTTTCTGCAACTTGTAGTGTTCTCATTTTTCGGGATATGGGGCTCACTGATGGCTTATTTGTTTGCATTTTTAGCTGTACCATTTTTGCGCAGATGCTACGTTTTGACTCCCTGGTATTGCATTTTGCTGAAAATTTGCGAAGACCAAAAAACGTAACTTTGCCAGTTGGATTTTTTTTTACGGCTACACCATCTACCGATCTAATTGATTCATTTTATATTTTGATAGACTGGGCATTTCTTAACTCTGCAGTACCAAATGAGTGTATAATTTTTATTTTTTTAACCCTTTGATTTTTAGTGGGGCGAATGGAGAATGATTTAAACTTTTAGTTGTTTTTTTAATTCTATAAAACTTTTTTTTTACTTTTTTTTATTTCAATAGTCTCTCTAGTGGTAAGGATTAGCCGTCTGCTTGCTTGTTCAATTCTGCTGATCAGAGCGGCAGAGCTCTGATCAGCTGAAATGCTGCTGTCTTGTTAAAGCCAGCCGGCTGTAACAGGATGTGAGTCATGATAGCGACAGGAGTCATCACATAACCCTGTGCTACCATGGCAACCATCGGCTTCCCATGATCGCGTTACGGGGCCTCCGATGGCGGTGTAGAAAGGCAATTGGAATAGTCATGGGCCTTCGTGTGGATTACATAAGACCTGAGTGTTTTTGGGGTTAATAAAGGAGTGAAAGAGGGTGTTGTTTTTATCTTATTTTGTGTTTGTGTTTATTTATCTTCACTTCCAGATTAGTAATGGGGGAAGGGTTTTCATAGACCCTGCCATTGCTAATCTAGGGCTTAGTGGCAGATGTGAGCTGTTATTAACCCCTTATTAGCCTGATTGCCACCGCACCAGGGGAAGCAGGAAGAATCGGGTAAAGTGCCAGGATTGTCACATCTAATGGATGTGACAATCCTGAGTGGCTGTGGGCTGCTATTATTATAACGCGCCTGCTTTATTCCTCTTTTCTTTATTTTTCCATTTTTTATTTCCAAAGGTTCCGGATCATTATCCGGAGTTCTCTGAGAACTCCAGGCCCGGGTCCGGTACTCGGGTATTTTTATAACCTCTCGGATTCTAAATTTTACAGTCCGGGTCTGTCCATCACTAATCAATAGACAAACAAAAAAAGTGCAGTGTTGTGTAAACAGAAATATTATATGAAAAATTAAAAATGACATGCCATAAGGCAAGCAAAATCAAGAAATGCAAAAAACTAAATTATTGAGTAAATGTATTAAATATTAGTTGTATCCTAACTATAATTAAATTGTACAATGTTTTTCTCCACTTTTCTTAGATAATAATAGTTTTTCTTATTTTCTCATAGGCACTTCATTCAGGGAAAAGACCCAATCAAAGTCAACATCTAAGTCACTGAGCGGGTCGCGTGAAGTACCTCAAAATTTGCAGACCACCTCAGGTATGATTTTAGCATATACAGATCTCTAAATTATGGATAAAAAGAAAAAGAAACAATTAAAAATAATTTAACACAAACAGTCCCATTCTCACACCACATAAAAATACCCAATTAAAGAAAGCAGTCAAAGCTCTCATTGAGCCCAATAGGAGTCCTTGTGTCCAATCTATAAATCCAATGACTCAAGTTGCGCAAGGGCCTTAAATAGGTTACCACCTCTAACCTCTGATCTATGGCCTTTATAATTAAAGGGGTTATCCGGCTTATTTTGACTTTTCTTCATTATTACCCTTTTGGGCTACATTGGGGCAGGTAAGTAGCTAGTGATCACTTACCTGCCCTGCTGTCAGCCTTTCTCCCCCGGCTCAGAGCGGTCATGTGACCGCTCCTGCCGCGATTTTGCTGCTTCCGGTCATTTCATGTCAACATGGGCAGGACCATGTTAACATGCAAATCTGGAACAGCATGTTGCCGCCCTGCGTGAATTCCCCGCCCCTCTTCCCTGCACCCTCCCACACATTCCTCCGCACCCCGTACTCTCCCCGCCCACGGTGTCACCGCCAGCACCAGGCCCCCGCGGGGATATCGAGCACTGCCATCAGGATGTTAGATGACATCATTGCCTGCTGTGACAATCTTCGCTTCACTCCTGTCAGCGCTGTCAGTGCCTTCTATGCCGCTGCGTTCTCACGTCACTAGCGGTGACATCTCGGGCGATACTGCTGAGAACGCGGCGGGCATAGAAGTCAGGGACAGCGCTGACAGGAGTGAAGCGAAGATCGTCACCGCAGGTAATGATTTCATCTAACCTCCTGACAGCAGCGCTCGGCATCCCCTGCAGTGACCTGGGCTATTGATGTTAGCTCAGGTCACTGCATTACTCTCCCAGCCAATGAGGAACATTCTGTTCTTCATTGACTGGGACATTGACTATGGTATGGATTGTCATGAGACCCCCTTATTGGATTATGCTGGACCAGGATTTGTTTTTCTTTTGAATAAATTGGTGAATGAGGGAATGTTTTGAGGAGTGTTTTTTCAAATAACACTTTTTTTTTTGTTGTCTATTTTTTTTTTATTACTGACTGGGTTTGTCATGTCGGATATCTGATAGACGCGTGACATCACTAACCCCAGGGCTTGATGCCAGGTGACATTACACATCTGGCATCAACCCCATATATTACCCCGTTTGCCACCGCACCAGGGCACGGGATGAGTTGGGGTGAAGCACCAGGATTGGCACATCTAATGGATGTGCCAATTCTGGGGCGGCTGTGGCCTTCTATTTTTAGGCTGGGGAGTGTCCAATAACAGTGGGCCTCCCTAGTCTGAGAATACCAGACCACAGCTGTCTGCTTTACCTTGGCTGGTGATCCAATTTGGGGGGACCCCATGTTTTTTGTTTTAAATTATTTATTTAATTTAAAATAACAGCGTGGGGTGCCCTCTGTTTTAGATTACCAGCCAAGCTGAAGCTGCCAGCTGTGGTTTGCAGGTTGCAGCCATCTGCTTTACCCTAGCTGGCTACAAAAGTATGGGGGACCCATTGTCGTTTGGTTTTTTTAAATTATTTTTTATTTATTTTTTTGATAAATACAAGGCTAAGCACACTTTCGTGCCACATGAAAGTCACTAAAGGGTGCCAGCTTAGAATATGCAGGGGGGTAGGACATTATATGTCTTTCTCATCTATCTATCTATCTATTTATCTATCTGTCTATCCCTCTGTTCATTCATTCATCCCTCTATCTCTCTGTCTCTATATCTATCTATTCATCTCTATATCTACTCATCTATTTATCTTTCTTGCTGCTTCCGCTTTTTTGCGGTCCGCAAAAAAAACGGAAGGCACACGGATGACACACAGATGTATCCGTGAAAAAATTGGCCATTTTTTGCCGACCGCAAAAACGGAACGGTCATGTGAATGTAGCCTACATGTGTTCCCTATGGGGGTAGGGGTCGGTACAGAACGATGGTGAGGGGGAGGTCGGTACAGAGCGCCGTGTGTGTATGTGTGTGTGGGGGAGGGTTGCAGAGCCTGATGTGTGTGGCGCAGAGCCCGATGTGTATGTGTGTGTGTGTGTGTGTATGTGTGTGTGTGTTTGGCACAGAGCCCGATGTGGGGCTGTTATTTTCATTGCTAGAGTGATAACAGATCAGTTGCTGGGGTAGAATACTGACAGGGAATGTGTGTGCAAGGGGCGGGCAGGGGACGGGGCTGGACCCTGAGGCCGGGCAGTGCCAGCTCTAACTGAGGTTTTGCACAGGAAGTGGTCAGTTTGCTAGAGCAAAATGTAAACAAAGAACTGCAGAGAATAAAGGGATAATTCAAGTGGAACAAAAGTTAGAAAACAAAAAATAACAATATAGGGGTGTTTTATATGACAATACAGCACAGATAAACTCAACATTTTTTGGTAAGCTAATGTCGGACAACTCCTTTAATTTGCTTGAGTCAGATTTATGGTACAATTGGAAATGTTTTGGTAGGGTTTTTAGGTGTTCCGTCTCATGCAGAGTCTTTGTTTTCTCAATGTCCCTGATGTGCTCACGGACTCCCACCTTTAACCCCCTAACCCCTGGACGATTTTTCCGTTTTTGTTTTTTGCTCCCCTTTTCTTTGTCGCTCCATTGGGAGACCCAGACAATTGGGTGTATAGCTTCTGCCTCCGGAGGCCACACAAAGTATTACACTTTAAAAAGTGTAACCCCTCCCCTCTGCCTATACACCCTCCCGTGCATCACGGGCTCCTCAGTTTTATGCTTTGTGTGGAAGGAGGCACACATCCACTCATGAATTCTCAGATTAGTTATATCGGTTGGAAGAAAAGTGGGCCCCCACGGGGCCCCCGGCATGTTCCCTTCTCACCCCACTAAGTCGGCGGTGCTGTTAAGGTTGAGGTACCCATTGCGGGTACAAAGGCCGGAGCCTCATGCCGTCTCCTTCACCATCCCTTAGCGGCTCTGGGAGAAGTGGGATCCTGAGCGGTCATCCATCCACTGGGACCGTGCTCCCTCCGCAGCCCCTGTGGGAATCTGTCGGACAGGAGTTTATTTATCCTCAGGGACCGGGCCCTGCATCACTAAGGTACTCTGTATCCCCATGGGGGATTTGCATGATGCGCCTTCATCCCGGACGCTGCAGCAGCTGCTTATTTGTGACGGCCGGCGGACTTCCGCGCCGACCGCGCCTGTTTGTCGGCCGCGGTCTTAAATTTAGTCCCCGGCTTCAATTGCGGCCTAGTAGCAAAACTCACGCCCCCGGGCCTGTCTATCAGGGGTAAGGGCGGGACGGCCGGCCTGACGTCGGCTGTGAGGGCCGGAACATCCTGTATGTTTCCTCCCCCCTCACTGATCACTGTGGGGACTCCAGATTCCCGCACTTTTTCTAACGCCGCCCACGGCTCCACTCCTCCCCTGAGAGCTCCGGCAGCCATTTCTTTGGCATTCTGCCTGTGGAGGATTTCCTGGGAAGAGTTCTGCAACGCTGGGAGACCTAAGGCAGGGAATCTGGAGGACACACACTCCGCTTTTTAGCGGTCGGTAAGCCACACCGGTCACCCGGTGCTGGTCCCCTTAGGGTGCCGGAATAGATACTATATATATATTTATATATTTCTGTTCGGTCGGGCTGTATACCCTTCCCATATACCCTCAGTGATCACTCTCCTAGGAGACAACAGCATGTTGTCCACAAGGAGCAAGGGTGCCTGTACCTCTTGTGCGGCTAAGTTTCCTGCGGGTTCCACCTACCCTCACTGTGAGCAATGCTCAACCTCTGTTTTGCTTCCTCAACCCGAGCCTCGGTCACTAGTGGGCCCCTCGGCTCAGGTAGAACCCCTTGCTCCCCCTGTCCAGGCGGCAGGGACAGAGTTTGCAGTTTTTGCTGAAAAACTCTCTGAGTCACTCTCACAATCCATGGCTCAGTCTATGGACAAATGGTCTGCCAAGCTGCTTGAAGCTTTGCAGTCCAGACCGGTCCTTACACAAGCCCCGGGCCCTGTTGGATCTTCACCTCCAGGCCCCTCTCTGTCCGCGCCGCAGCACGTTCCCAGGGGTGGCCCTAGGTCTCACGTGGAGGACTCCGGCCCGGACCACAGTCCCAGACCGGCTAAGCGGGCCCGCTGGGAATCTTCCCCGACTTCTTCACGCTGCTCGGGTTCCCAGCGTGAGGACTCTCTGGAGGACGAGGCGGACGTCGCAGCTCAGGGCTCTGACACTGACGTTGCTCTCAATCTTGATACACCTGAAGGGGACGCCATAGTAAATGACCTTATCTCGTCCATCAACCAGGTGTTAGATATCTCTCCCCCGCCGCCACCGGTAGAGGAGTCGACTTCTCAGCAGGAGAAACACCAGTTTCGGTTCCCTAAACGTACACGGAGTGCGTTTTTTGATCACTCTAACTTCAGAGATGCTGTCCAGAAGCCCAGAGCGGTTCCGGACAAGCGCTTTACTAAGCGCCTTACTGACACACGTTACCCCTTCCCCTCTGACGTGGTTAAGGGTTGGGCTCAATGTCCCAAGGTGGATCCCCCAGTCTCTAGATTGGCGGCTAGATCTGTGGTATCGGTTGCAGATGGATCATCGCTAAAGGATGCCACTGACAGGCAGATAGAGCTCCTGGTAAAATCCATCTATGACGCCACAGGCGCGTCTTTTGCCCCGGCCTTTGCAGCCGTGTGGGCACTACAAGCTATCTCAGCTTGTCTGGCTGAGATTAATGCGGTCACACGTAATTCTGCTCCGCAGGTTGCGTCTTTGACTTCTCAGGCGTCAGCTTTTTCTTCCTACGCCATGAACGCAGTTTTAGACTCTGCTAGCCGTACAGCGGTGGCATCCGCTAACTCTGTGGCAGTCCGCAGGGCCATGTGGCTGCGCGAATGGAAGGCAGACTCTGCTTCCAAGAGGTTCTTAACCGGTTTGCCGTTTGCTGGCGACCGCTTGTTTGGTGAACGATTGGATGAGATTATTAAGGAATCCAAGGGAAAGGACTCCTCCTTACCCCAGTCCAAACCAAAGAGACCTCAGCAACGGAAAATACAATCGAGGTTTCGGTCCTTTCGTCCCTCCGCCAAGCCCCAATCCTCTTCGTCCAGCAGGCCGGAGAAAGGCCAGAGGAACTCCTATGCGTGGCGGTCCAAGTCACGCCCCCAAAAGGCCGCAGGAGGCACTGCTTCCAAGGCGGCCTCCTCATGACACTCGGCATCCCCGAACCGCATCCTCGGTCGGAGGCAGGCTCTCCCGCTTTTGCGACACCTGGTGGCCACATGTTCAAGACCGATGGGTGAGAGACATTCTGTCTCATGGTTACAGGATAGAGTTCAGCTCTCGTCCCCCGACTCGTTTCTTCAGAACATCTCCGCCCCCCCGAGCGAGCCGATGCTCTTTTTCAGGCGGTGAACGCTCTGAAGACAGAAGGAGTTGTGATCCCTGTTCCCCTTCAGGAACATGGTCGCGGCTTTTACTCCAACTTGTTTGTGGTGCCAAAGAAGGACGGCTCGTTCCGTCCCGTTCTGGACCTCAAACTGCTCAACAGACATGTGAGCACCAGACGGTTTCGGATGGAGTCTCTCCGCTCTGTCATCGCTTCGATGTCACAAGGAGACTTCCTAGCATCGATCGACATCAAGGATGCTTATCTCCATGTGCCGATCGCACCCGAACATCAACGCTTTTTGCGTTTCGCCATCGGGGACGAACACCTTCAGTTCGTGGCATTGCCTTTCGGCCTGGCGACAGCCCCACGGGTGTTCACCAAGGTCATGGCATCTGTTGTGGCGGTCCTACACTCTCAGGGCCACTCGGTGATTCCCTACTTAGACGATCTTCTGGTCAGGGCACCCTCTCAGATGGCGTGTGAAAACAGCCTTTCCGTCGCTCTGGCGACTCTCCAGCAGTTCGGGTGGATCATCAACTTCCCAAAATCCAAGTTGACACCGACCCAATCACTGACGTACCTTGGGATGGAGTTTCATACTCAGTCAGCAGTAGTCATGCTACCGCTGGACAAGCAGCTTTCGCTGCAGGCAGGGGTGCAATCTCTTCTTCGGGGTCAGTCACACCCCTTGAGGCGCCTCATGCACTTCCTGGGGAAGATGGTGGCAGCGATGGAGGCAGTGCCCTTCGCGCAATTCCATCTGCGGCCACTCCAGTGGGACATTCTCCGCAAATGGGACAGGAGGTCGACTTCACTCGACAGGAACGTCTCTCTTTCCCTTGCAACCAAGACGTCACTTCAGTGGTGGCTCCTTCCCAACTCTCTATCGCAGGGAAAATCCTTCCTACCCCCCACCTGGGCTGTGGTCACGACGGACGCGAGCCTGTCAGGGTGGGGGGCGGTTTTTCTCCACCACAGGGCTCAGGGAACCTGGACTCCGATAGAGTCATCCCTTCAGATCAATATTCTGGAGATAAGGGCAGTGTATCTAGCCCTATTGGCCTTTCATCGGTGGCTGGAGGGCAGGCAGATCCGGATCCAGTCGGACAACGCCACTGCCGTCGCATACATCAACCACCAAGGCGGCACTCGCAGTCGTCAAGCCTTCCAGGAAGTCCGACGAATTCTGCAGTGGGTGGAAGCCACAGCTTCCACCATCTCCGCAGTTCACATCCCGGGCGTAGAAAACTGGGAAGCAGATTTTCTCAGCCGACAGGGCATGGACGCGGGGGAATGGTCTCTTCACCCAGACGTGTTTCGAGAGATCTGTCGCCGCTGGGGAACGCCGGACGTCGATCTCATGGCGTCACGGCACAACAACAAAGTCCCGGCATTCATGGCCCGGTCTCAAGATCACAGAGCTCTGGCGGCGGACGCATTAGTTCAGGATTGGTCGCAGTTTCGACTGCCCTATGTATTTCCTCCTCTGGCGATGCTGCCCAGAGTGCTGCGCAATGTCGTCGCGCCATTCTCGTCGCCCCAGATTGGCCGAGGCGGTCGTGGTACCCGGATCTGTGGCATCTCACGGTGGGTCAACCGTGGGCGCTCCCAGACCGCCCAGACTTGCTGTCTCAAGGACCGTTTTTCCATCTGAATTCTGCGGCCCTCAACCTGACTGTGTGGCCATTGAGTCCTGGCTCCTAGCGTCCTCAGGGTTATCTCAAGATGTCATTGCCACTATGAGACAGGCCAGGAAACCAACGTCCGCCAAGATCTATCACAGGTCTTGGAGGATCTTCTTATCCTGGTGCTCTGATAAGGGTTTTTCTCCCTGGCCCTTTGCCTTACCCACTTTTCTTTCATTCCTTCAATCCGGAATGGACAAGGGTTTGTCTCTCGGCTCTCTCAAGGGACAAGTATCGGCGCTATCCGTATTTTTTCAAAAGCGTCTAGCCAGGCTTCCGCAGGTCCGCACGTTCCTGCAGGGAGTTTGCCACATAGTCCCACCTTACAAGCGTCCGCTGGAACCCTGGGATCTTAACAGGGTGCTAACGGCTCTTCAGTAACCACCTTTCGAGCCGCTGCGGGATGTCTCTTTATCACGTCTTTCGCAGAAGGTGTCATTTCTAGTGGCAGTTACATCGCTCCGTAGAGTGTCGGAGCTGGCAGCGCTGTCATGCAAAGCCCCCTTCCTGGTTTTTCACCAGGATAAGGTGGTTCTGCGTCCGGTCCCGGAATTTCTCCCTAAGGTAGTATCCCCTTTTCATCTCAATCAGGATATCTCCTTACCTTCATTTTGCCCTCATCCAGTTCACCAATGTGAAAAGGATTTGCACTCGTTAGATCTGGTGAGAGCTCTCCGGCTCTACGTGTCTCGCACGGCGCCCCTGCGCCGTTCGGATGCGCTCTTTGTCCTTGTCGCTGGCCAGCGTAAGGGTTCGCAGGCTTCCAAGTCAACCTTGGCTCGGTGGATCAAGGAACCGATTCTTGAAGCCTACCGTTCTTCTGGGCTTCCGCTTCCTTTGGGGCTGAAAGCCCATTCTACCAGAGCCGTGGGTGCGTCCTGGGCATTGCGGCACCGGGCTACGGCTCAGCAGGTGTGTCAGGCAGCTACCTGGTCTAGTCTGCACACTTTCACGAAACACTATCAGGTGCATACCTATGCTTCGGCAGACGCCAGTCTAGGTAGGCGAGTCCTTCAGGCGGCGGTTGCCCACCTGTAAGAGGGGGTCGTTTTCGGCTCTTTTTATCGAGGTATTCTTTTACCCACCCAGGGACTGCTTTTGGACGTCCCAATTGTCTGGGTCTCCCAATGGAGCGACAAAGAAGAAGGGAATTTTGTTTACTTACCGTAAATTCCTTTTCTTCTAGCTCCTATTGGGAGACCCAGCACCCGCCCCTGTTCCCTTCGGGCTGTTTGTTCTTTTGTGTACACATGTTGTTCATGTTGAATTGTTCTTTTGGTTCATGGTTTTCAGTTCTCCGAACATCCTTCGGATTGAATTTACCTTAGACCAATTTATAAGTTTTCTCCTTCCTGCTTTTGCACCAAAACTGAGGAGCCCGTGATGCACGGGAGGGTGTATAGGCAGAGGGGAGGGGTTACACTTTTTAAAGTGTAATACTTTGTGTGGCCTCCGGAGGCAGAAGCTATACACCCAATTGTCTGGGTCTCCCAATAGGAGCTAGAAGAAAAGGAATTTACGGTAAGTAAACAAAATTCCCTTCTTTCCGAGAGTCGTAGCTTTTTTATTTTTCCCGTCAATCTTGCTATAAGAAGGCTTGTTTTTTGCAGGACGTATTGGTCTTTTAAGTGAAACCATGAGTTTTACCATATATGGTACTGGAAAACAGCACAAAATTTCCACGTGCGGAAAAATTACAAAAAAGTGTGATTGGACAATGGTTTATGGGGTACTTTATTCACCGTGTTCACTGTATGGTAAAACTGATGGGTGGGTGTGATACTTCAGGTTGGTATGAGTTCGTTGATACCAAACATGTTTAGGTTTACTTTTATATAAGGGGTTAAAAAAAGGTTTGTCCAAAAAATTGGAGCACTTTCTGCAACTTGTAGTGTTCTCATTTTTCGGGATATGGGGCTCACTGATGGCTTATTTGTTTGCATTTGTAGCTGTACCATTTTTGCGCAGATGCTACGTTTTGACTCCCTGGTATTGCATTTTGCTGAAAATTTGCGAAGACCAAAAAACGTAACTTTGCCAGTTGGATTTTTTTTTACGGCTACGCCATCTACCGATCTAATTGATTCATTTTATATTTTGATAGACTGGGCATTTCTGAACTCTGCGATACCAAATGAGTGTATATTTTTTACTTTTTTAACCCTTTGATTTTTAGTGGGGCGAATGGAGAATGATTTAAACTTTTAGTTGTTTTTTTAATTCTATAAAACTTTTTTTTTACTTTTTTTATTTTAATAGTTTCTCTAGGGGTAAGGATTAGCCGTCTGATCGCTTGTTCATTTCTGCTGATCAGAGCGGCAGAGCTCTGATCAGCTGAAATGCTGCTGTCCTTTTAAAGCCAGCCGGCTGTAACAGGATGTGAGTCATGATAGCGACAGGAGTCATCACATAACCCTGTGCTACCATGGCAACCATCGGCTTCCTATGATAGCGTTACGGGGCCTCCTATGGCGGTGTAGAAAGGCAATTGGAATAGTCATGGGCCCTCGTGTGGATTTCCACAGACCTGCGTGTTTTTGGGGTTAATAAAGGAGTGAAATAGGGTATTGTTTTTATCTTATTTTGTGTTTGTGTTTATTTCTTTTCACTTCCAGATTAGTGATGGGGGTAGGGTTTTCATAGACCCTGCCATTACTAATCTAGAGCTTAGTGGCAGCTGTGAGCTGTTATTAATCCCTTATTAGCCTGATTGCCACCGCACCAGTGCAATCGGGAAGAGCCGGGTAAAGTGCCAGGATTGTCAAATATAATGGATGTGACAATCCTGGGTGGCTGTGGGCTGCTATTGTTATAACGCGCCTGCTTTAATCTTATTTTATTTAATTTCCCTTTATTTATTTTTTATTTCCAAAGGTTCCGGATCATTATCCGGAGTTCCCTGAGAACTCCAGGCCCGGGTCCGGTACTCGGGTATTTTTAAAATCGCTCGGATCCTAAATTTTACAGTCCGGGTCTGTCCATCACTAATCAATAGACAAACAAAAAAGTACATGGTGTTTATGTAGTTGTGTAAACAGAAATATGATATTCAAAATTAAAAATGACATGCCATAAGGCAAGCAAAATCAAGAAATGCAAAAAACTAAATTATTGAGTAAATGTAGTAAATATTAGTTGTATCCAAACTGTAATTAAATTGTTGTACAATGTTTTTCTCCACTTTTCTTAGATAATAATCTTTTTTCTTATTTTCTCATAGGCACTTCATTCAGGGAAAATACCCAATCAAAGTCAACATCTAAGTCAATGAGCGGGTCGAGTGAAGTACCTCAAAATTTGCAGACCACCACAGGTATGGCTTTAGCATATACAGATCTCTAAATTATGGATAAAAAAACTATTAAAAATAATTTTAACACAAACAGTCCCATTCTCACACCACATAAAAATACCCAATTAAAGAAAGCAGCCAAAGCTCTCATTGAGCCCAATAGGAGTCCTTGTGTCCAATCTATAAATAAAGTGACTCAAGTTGCGCAAGGGCCTTAAATAGGTTACCACCTCTAACCTCTGATCTATGGCCTTTATAATTAATTTGCTTTACAATTGGAAATTTTTTGGTAGGGATTTTAGGTGTTCCATCTCATGCAGAGTCTTTGTTTTCTCAATGTCCCTGATGCGCTCACGGACTCCCACCTTTAACCCCCTAACCCCTGGACGATTTTTCCGTTTTTGTTTTTTGCTCCCCTTTTTCCGAGAGTCGTAACTTTTTTATTTTTCCCGTCAATCTTGCCATAAGAGGGCTTGTTATTTGCGGGACGTATTGGTCTTTTAAGTGAAACCATGAGTTTTAACATATATGGTACTGGAAAACCGCAAAAAATGTCCACGTGCGGAAAAATTCCAAAAAAGTGTGATTGGACAATGGTTTATGGGGTGCTTTATTCACCGTGTTCACTTTATGGTAAAACTGATGGGTGGGTGTGATACTTCAGGTTGGTATGAGTTCGTTAATACCAAACATGTTTAGGTTTACTTTTATATAAGGGGTTAAAGAAAGATTTGTCCAAAAAATTGGAGCACTTTCAGCGCCATTTTCTGCAACTTATAGTGTTCTCATTTTTCGGGATGTGGGGCTCACTGATAGCTTATTTGTTTGCATTTTTAGCCGAACCATTTTTGCGCAGACGCTACGTTTTGACTCCCTGGTATTGCATTTTGCTCAAAATTTGCGAAGACCAAAAAACTTAACTTTGCCGGTTGTAATTTTTTTTTACGGCTACGCCGTCTACCGATCATATTAGTTCATTTTATATTTTGATAGACTGGGCATTTCTGAACTCTGTGATACCAAATGAGTTGGTATGAGGCGGGGCTCGGCGGCTCTGCTCTGTGTGGGGCTGCTCAGCTCTGTGCGTCTCGGCTCTGTGCGGCAGGCAATGAGGCACGGGCCATTCTGAATATGGCGGTGAGCGCTTTAAATAATGGCGCCTAAAGTCGGCGCATGCGCAGATGGAGCTCTCGGCTTAATCTTTCATCTGCGCATGTGTGGCACCACTGAGGCTTCAGTCGCCACAGAGGTACTGCACCTCATCCAGAGGTGTGGTATTCCATCTTGAGTATGAAGGAGGTCATCCACTGGTTCACACAAAAGCACAACACCCTGATTCAGCAACACCTCATCAGAAATGGCAAGGGAGTGCTGTACCTGAAGCCAGGCTGAAAGGGTGGAGTCTTAGGAGTGGGAAAACAGTAGTAAAGTGGGAACAGGAATGTGAGTGTGGAGAGGGAAGGAGAAGTAGAGGAGTGAAGAGACCTTTGGTCTGGAGCTGGTTCACCTCGACCCAGGGCCAGACAGAAGGGGTCCCAGGGACCACGGGAAGTGCACCAGCCACCTGTGGCCATGTTCCACATACAGCAACCAAGTGGAGGAACTTGGCCGCATATCGGGGACTGGTCCCTAGGCTACAGGAGAAGAACCTACGTACTCCGCTAGTAAAACCAACGGCTGAGGTGACTGCAAGCACATAGGCCACATCCATACACGAGTTCACTGGAAGGTGACTTTACAGGGCCAAGGGATAGAGCTTCACACCGCCCAAAAGGGCTCGCGGGCACTGGCACAGGGCTCTGTGTACGAAGGCGCAAAAGCAGGAGGGAGAAGCAAGCACAGGAAGGCGACCAGGAAAGGGACAAATAAAGAATTGCTCCGGACTCGACCTCCGAACTACCCGAGATCGGCTGGAGCCCTTCACAGTGATACCCAGCACTCTAAAGGCGATCACTGGCTAGTAGTGTTACCTTGGAACCTGCTACAGTGAGTAAACATCTTGAGACTGCATTCCTGTGTCGCTCCGTTATTCACCTGCGCCTCCGGCTCTGCAAACCACCACCATCATAGACTACTACCACCACCATTCGCCCCAGGGCCCAGCTCTACCTGTGGACAGCTATACCAATAAAGCTACATCACCAACTGACCCCGGGGTCCCATCCGCAGCGTCGGCTATCTCTGGCCGAATACCACAGGTGCCATCACGAACTACCATCCCCATCATTCATCATCATCTCTTTCATCTTTATTAAATGACACCGCCGGGGTCATGGAACCGGGCCTTGCCACCGTGGCGTCCCAGCAGCAGAAACGTGGCCTGGTAACAGTGCCCCACGGCCCCGGTTTGTGCGTCACATGCGACGACTCCGGCCACCATTATTTGAGGCCCTCACCGCCATCTTCATAATGGCCAGTGCCTTATCCTCCACACAGAGCAGCGCCCGCAGTGGGTCCCCTCTGTACCACTCACAGCATCAAAGGACTCCAGTATCACCCCTGTCACCTGTGATCCCTGCTCCTCTGCCGCTCTCCTCCTTGGTAAGACACCATCGAATTATAAAACGGACACCATATGGGGTTTTTTCCCTCCAAATTTGGGATGCATCTTATAATCTGGTGCGTCTTATAAAACGAAAAATACGGTATACAGCAAAGTCTTGCATTGGAACTGTTTTTCATTTGGAACTGGAGGTACACTTTAAGATATTTTGGTTGCGATTCATCTAGAATGGCGTTCACACTGGTCTAATTAGGGGGCATGAAGAGTCAGATGCTCCTAATTCATGAAAAGGTTAAACTGGTGTGATCAGAGACAACTGTAAGGCAAGGTTCACACTGTGTTTGTGCTCACTGACGGCATACCCTCCAGAGGTATGTGCCTGATTTTGGCCACAGTCAGGATGGATGTCAAGGCATTCGTCTGCTGTAACGGCTCACTATCAATATGATCGCATATTGACTCTACACCCACCTTTTTTTTTTTAACAAAACATGACTTGCAGAATATGGCGACAGAAGCCAAATTGTTTTTGTAAAAATTTTTTGAGCAGTAAATTAAAAAATAAATATATAAATTTGACATCCCATAATCATGACTCTTAGAAAAAGTTAAAAGATCGCTACCAGATAACCAAAAAGTGACCAGTGCTATTACAAACAAGTAAAAAATTAAAGTGACATTACTGGCGTTTTTTTTTTCACCATTTCCACTTATTTGGTAAAATAAATGGTGTCATGCAAAAATAGCAAGCCCTCTTGCTTCTAATACTAAAAAAGTTATGGCTCCCAGTAGGAGAGGAAAAAAAATGACAGTATTCTGGGAAAAAGTTCTATGTCTGCGTCATTACAACCTCATGCTCAGGGATTGTTACGCCACAAATGTCCTGTCCATAGTCAAAGCAATCTGATGTACACCGTACACAAGTATTGGTGCTCAACTCTAAATCATTAAATTCAGGTCTTTTATATGGTCCCACTGCCACAGGTATATAAATTCCAGCCTCTAAACATGCAATCTGTTCTGCAAATATTTGTGAAACAATAACAAATTCTAAAGAGCTTACTGGTCACTGATCATGGTGCTGTAATATGTTGTCACAAGTCATTTCATGAATGGCAAAACTGACCTGGTTTGGTGTTGAATAACTTGACTGGCCCTCAAAGAGTCCTAACCTCAACCCCATCAAACGCCTTTTGGCCTGAACTAGAGATTGCAAACCAGGTCCTCTCGTCCATCATCAGTGGCTGACCTGATAAATCAACAAAGTCTGCATAAAAATACCTCAGAATTCGTTAGAAAGCCTTCCAAAAGAGTGTAAGCTGCAATATCAGCAAAGCGAAATGACCATGGATTTAGAATGAAATGTCATAAAAGCTCCTTCCAATGTAATGTGTAGACATCACGATACTTTCTTCATCGTTCCTTATGGGAGACCCAGACCATGGGTGTATAGCTTCTGCCTCCGGAGGACACACAAAGTACTACACTCAAACGTGTAGCTCCTCCCTCCGGGCTATATACACCCCCTGGATGACAATCTAACCAGTTCAATGCTTTGTGTTTCAGGAGGTCACACACACACATGCATTCTCTGATTTTTAATTTTTAAGATTTTTGATTTCAAAGATATGGAAGAAAAGCGGGTCCAGTCTGGACTCCCGGCATGTCCCTTCTCACCCCACTGTGTCGGCGGTGCTGTTAAGGTTGACTTTACAAGGCTGGAGCCTTCACATGCCGCGCTCCTTCACCATCCTCTGAGGCTCTGGCTTGAAGTGGGAGCCATCACGGTCCTCTCTGCTTTGCAGGAGACCGGTCTCCATCCGCAGCCCTGTCAGGATTCTGCCGGACGGAGCGCTTAACCCCCCCCAGGGACATGGCCCTGCGTCTCAAAAGCTAAGTATTGAGACGTTTCTCAGGGGTCCCGGGTACATTTATTATGGGGAGAGTGTGTCTTTTGACTTTGCTGTAAATTCCGGCCGGTTCTCTGGGTTTTTCCTGAGAACCGCGCCGAGGGTGCCTGCTCGTCGGCCGCATGTAAAAATCTAGGCCCCGGCTTCAGTTGCGGCCTAGTTTCGGTTTCAGCTTCCCCTGCATGTCATTCATGCAGGGGAACAGTGTGGCTCCGCCCACCGGCCGTTCAGCAGAGGGGAGGACACTCCTCTCTGAGGAGATGTTTCCCTCCCCTGTATCTCTCCTTGGCCCTCCGGTTTCCCGCTCTTGGGCTAATCCCCGCCCCCCCTCCTCACTCCAGCTCCATTTTATCAGCGTTCTCACACTGATCGGCGCTGGCTGCTGCAGCTGCTGCATCCTGGAAAGCGCTTCACTGGGGGTCCGAGCTGTGGAATCCGGAGGGCACACACGGTCTGGTAAGCCACAACCTCTGGTTGTGGGCTTTATTATACACTCTCAGGGGGTCATTCTACAGGAGTGTATTCTTTACTGCAGAGCCTCCACCTCAGCAGCATGTCTGTCACTAGGAGCAAGTCTGCTAAGCTGTACGCTATATGACTGCATGTAAGCTCATTCTGCAAGAACCGAGCACTTATCCACACTGTGATGCCTGCTCTAACATGGTGGTGCCTCAGCCTGGAGCCTCTTCAGGGGTCCCTCCGGCTGCTCCGGCCCCGGTGGC
Source organism: Anomaloglossus baeobatrachus (assembly GCF_048569485.1). Classification (NCBI taxonomy): domain Eukaryota; kingdom Metazoa; phylum Chordata; class Amphibia; order Anura; family Aromobatidae; genus Anomaloglossus; species Anomaloglossus baeobatrachus. Next base: position 28,008 of record NW_027442893.1, read on the forward strand.
TGAACCCCCGGCTTGGGTAGCATCTTTTTCCAGAGCTATCTCCCAGTCTTTTGCCGACTCCATGGTACAGCTGTCCCGGACTCTGCTGACCATGAATCAGCCCCCTTCTCAGGGCGCCTCTGCTGCTCCGAGCTCTGCAGAGCTCTCAGAGCATGTTTTAGGACCCCGTCCTCCTAAACGGAGACGCAGGAACCCTTCTCCTTCCTCGTCCCACGGCTCTGATTCACGAGCTGAATTGCAGGGCGAGGAGGATACTTTTACTGTGGGCTCAGACGCTACCTCTATGTACCCCATTGACTTATCTGAGGGTGATGCGGATGTTAGTGACTTGATTGCATCCATTAACTCCGTACTGAACCTCAGTCCCCCAGTGTCAGAGGAACAAGCCTCTCTGGTAGAAATACACCAGTTTACCTCTCCTAAGAGAGCTAGGAGTACGTTTTTTAACCACTCCAGTTTTCAGGCCACTGTTACCAAGCCCAGGGCCTGTCCTGACAAACGCTTCCCAAAGCGTAGTTCTGATGACCGTTTTCCCTTTCCACCAGAGGTGGTTAAGGAGTGGGCTCAGTCCCCAAAGGTAGACCCTCCGGTGTCTAGAATCTCAGCCCGGACAGTCGTATCTGTGGCCGATGGCACCTCTCTTAAGGATCCCACTGACCGCCAGGTTGACCTTCTGGCCAAATCTGTATATGAGGCGGCAGGAGCCTCGTTCTCCCCGTCTTTTGCAGCAGTGTGGGCTCTTAAGGCAGTCTCTGCCTCTCTGGCGGAGATACATTCCCTCGCCAGGGACTCTATACCCGAGATGGTTGCCTTAACTTCCCAGGCTTCGGCTTTTTCGTCCTACGCCATGTCTGCCATTCTGGAGGCTTCTCACCGCACGGCGGTGGCTTCCGCTAATTCTCTCGCGATCCGCAGGATTTTGTGGCTTCGAGAGTGGAAAGCAGACGCTTCTTCTAAGAAGTACCTTGCTGGGCTCCCCTTTGCTGGGTCCCGGCTGTTCGGTGAACAACTGGATGAAATTATTAAGGAAGCTACTGGCGGGAAGAGTACTTCCTTGCCACAAACTAAAACCAGGAAACCTGTCCAGGGCAGGAACCAGTCGAGGTTTCGTTCCTTTCGTTCCTCTAACTGGTCGTCCTCTAAGCCCTCAGCCTCGTCCACTAACTCAGCCAAGGATCGTAAACCCAACTGGCGCGCGAAGCCGCGTCCTCAGAAGAACGGAGGAGCCGCTGCCACTAAGGCAGCCTCCTCTTGACTATCTGGCTGCGCCAGCAACGTCCTTGGTCGGTGGCAGGCTCTCCCTCTTTGGCGACGTGTGGTTTCAGCACGTCTCCGATCAGTGGGTGCGGGATATCATCTCCCACGGCTACAGGATAGAATTTTCTTCCAGCCCGCCAAACAGATTTTTTCTGTCCATTCCCCCCTGCTCCAAAGCCGCCGCCTTCTCACAGGCCGTGGCATCCTTGCAGGCCAACGGTGTAATTGTTCCGGTTCCCGCCCGGGAACGGTTCAGAGGTTTCTACTCAAACCTCTTCCTAGTCCCCAAGAAGGACGGTTCCTTCCGGCCCATCCTGGATCTCAAGCTTCTCAACAAGCATGTTCAGGTGCGGCGCTTTCGCATGGAATCTCTGAGATCAGTCATTGCCTCAATGACCCAAGGAGATTTTCTAGCATCCATCGACATCAGAGATGCCTATCTGCATGTGCCTATTGCGGTTTCACACCAACGTTGGCTACGCTTTGCAGTCGGAGAGGAACATTTCCAATTCGTGGCTCTCCCCTTCGGGTTAGCCACGGCCCCTCGTGTTTTCACCAAGGTCATGGCAGCAGTGGTTGCGGTCCTGCATCTCCAGGGGTTGGCAGTAATCCCCTACCTGGACGACCTTCTAGTCAAGGCCTCATGCAGTGCAGACTGCCAGCGGAGCGTCTCGCTCACTCTCGACACGCTTGTTCAATTCGGGTGGCTTGTCAATCTGCCCAAGTCCACTTTGACCCCGACCCAGGAACTTACGTACCTAGGGATGCAATTCGAGACTCTGCCGGCACTTGTGAAGCTGCCCTTAGTCAAACAGCAGTCCCTTCATCTGGCGGTGCGCTCTCTGTTGAAGCCCCGCCGTCATTCCATCAGGCACCTCATGCAGGTGCTGGGTCAGATGGTGGCGTCAATGGAAGCGGTTCCCTTTGCCCAGTTCCATCTGCGTCCCCTGCAGCTGGACATTCTCCGCTGTTGGGACAAGCGGACCTCTTCCTTGCACAGGCTAGTGGCTCTGTCGCCGCAGACCAGGAGCTCTCTTCAGTGGTGGCTTCGGCCCCTCTCTCTGTCACAGGGACGCTCCTTCCTGACTCCGTCCTGGGTGATCCTCACCACGGATGCCAGCCTCTCCGGCTGGGGAGCAGTATTTCTCCACCACCGAGCACAGGGCACTTGGACTCCGTCCGAATCAGCCCTCTCGATCAATGTGCTGGAAATCAGGGCTGTTCTTCTAGCTCTCGTAGCCTTTCACCACCTGTTGGCGGGCAAGCACATTCGAGTCCAGTCGGACAACGCGACAGCGGTTGCCTACATCAATCACCAGGGCGGGACTCGCAGCCGCCTGGCGATGTTGGAGGTTCAACGAATCCTTCAGTGGACGGAGGACTCCAAGTCCACCATATCCGCAGTCCACATCCCAGGCGTAGAAAACTGGGAGGCCGATTATCTCAGCCGTCAAACCGTGGACAGCGGCGAGTGGGCCCTGCATCCGGCAGTGTTCAGGTCAATCTGCCGCAAGTGGGGCACTCCGGAAGTGGATCTAATGGCATCCCGGCACAACAACAAGGTTCCGGTTTACGTGGCTCGCTCCCACGATCCTCAGGCCTTCGCAGCGGACGCGCTGGTTCAAGATTGGTCCCAGTTCCGTCTGGCCTATGTGTTTCCTCCTCTAGCGCTCTTGCCCAGGGTTCTGCGCAAGATCAGAATGGAGGGCCGTCGGGTCATAATCATTGCTCCAGACTGGCCCAGGCGAGCTTGGTACCCAGACCTGCTCCGTCTGTCCGTAGAAATGCCGTGGCATCTCCCGGACCGCCCAGACCTTCTCTCTCAAGGTCCGTTTTTCCGCCAGAATTCTGCGGCTCTCAGATTGACGGCGTGGCTCTTGAGTCCTGGATCCTGACGGCTTCAGGCATTCCTTCTGAGGTCATCTCCACTATGACTCAGGCTCGGAAGTCTTCCTCGGCCAAGATTTACCACAGGACTTGGAAGATTTTCCTGTCCTGGTGTCGCTTTTCCGGCCATGCTCCTTGGCCGTTCTCCTTGCTGACCATCCTGTCCTTTCTACAGTCCGGTCTGCAGCTAGGACTGTCCCTCAATTCCCTCAAGGGACAGGTGTCGGCTCTGTCGGTATTATTCCAGCGGCGTATCGCCCGACTGGCTCAGGTGCGCACCTTCATGCAGGGCGCATCTCACCTCATTCCTCCTTACCGGCGGCCTTTGGATCCCTGGGATCTTAATCTGGTCCTCACGGCCTTACAGAAACCCCCCTTTGAGCCTCTTAGGGAGGTTCCTTTGTTTAGACTTTCACAGAAAGTGGTTTTTCTAGTAGCCATAACTTCTCTCAGGAGAGTCTCTGATTTGGCTGCGCTCTCTTCGGAGTCACCTTTTTTAGTGTTTCACCAAGACAAGGTGGTTCTCCGTCCGACTCCGGATTTTCTCCCTAAGGTGGTGTCTTCTTTCCACCTTAACCAGGACATTTAGTTGCCTTCCCTTTGTCCGGCCCCTGTGCATCGCTTTGAGAAGGCGTTGCATACCTTGGATTTGGTGCGGGCGCTCCGAATCTATGTGTCACGCACCGCCGCTTTTAGGTGGTGCACCTCACTTTTTGTGCTAACCACGGGTCAGCGCAAGGGTCTCTCGGCTTCTAAACCGACCCTAGCTCATTGGATTAGGTCGGCCATCTCCGATGCCTACCAGTGTTCTCAGGTGCCCCCACCGCCAGGGATTAAGGCGCACTCGACCAGAGCTGTCGGTGCCTCCTGGGCTTTCAGGCACCAGGCTACGGCTCAGCAGGTTTGTCAGGCTGCCACTTGGTCTAGTCTGCACACCTTTTCGAAGCACTACCAAGTGCATGCTCATGCTTCGGCAGATGCGAGTTTGGGCAGACGCATCCTTCAGGCGGCTGTCGCCCATTTGTGAAGTTAGGTTTTGCCTACTTCTCAGTTTGGTTTATTTCCCACCCATGGACTGCTTTGAGACGTCCCATGGTCTGGGTCTCCCATAAGGAACGATGAAGAAAAAGAGAATTTTGTTTACTTACCGTAAATTCTTTTTCTTATAGTTCCGACATGGGAGACCCAGCACCCTCCCTGTTGCCTGTTGGCAGTTCTTGTTCCGTGTGTTTCACCGGCTGTTGTTGTAGACAGAGGTTCCGGTTTTTCCGAGTTTTACTCTATCTCTACTTATGGGTGGATGTCCTCCTTCAGCTTTTGCACTGAACTGGTTAGATTGTCATCCAGGGGGTGTATATAGCCCGGAGGGAGGAGCTACACGTTTGAGTGTAGTACTTTGTGTGTCCTCCGGAGGCAGAAGCTATACACCCATGGTCTGGGTCTCCCATGTCGGAACTATAAGAAAAAGAATTTACGGTAAGTAAACAAAATTCTCTTTTTCTTTGTCGCTCTATTGGGAGACCCAGACAATTGGGTGTATAGCTACTGCCTCCGGAGGCCACACAAAGTATTACACTTAAAAGTGTAAGGCCCCTCCCCTACTGCCTATACACCCCCCGTGGGATCACGGGCTCCTCAGTTTTCATGCTTTGTGCGAAGGAGGCTAACATCCACGCATAGCTCCACTGTTTAGTCAGCAGCAGCTGCTGACTTTGTCGGATGGAAGAAAAGAGGGCCCATACTAGGGCCCCCAGCATGCTCCCTTCTCACCCCACTTTTGTTGGCGGTGTTTGTTAAGGTTGAGGTACCCATTGCGGGTACGGAGGCTGGAGCCGACATGCTGCTTTCCTTCCCCATCCCCTTAGGGCTCTGGGTGAAGTGGGATCCTATCGGTCTCCAAGTACAGGAGACCGTGCTCCGTCCACAACCCCTGGGAATCTGCTGGACATGGAGCTGAGTATCGTCAGGGACAGGGCCCTGCTACATTAAGGTACTCTGGGTCCCCGTACAGATCGCGCACACACACCAGCATTGCTGGGTGTGTTAGTGCGCCGGGGACAGCAGCGCGGCGCGCTGGTGCTTTACTCACTGCAGCTTTGCTGAGTGAGTTTCTGTATTAGGAACTGCCGCGCCGGCCGCGGCTGGCGGTTTTTTACACTGCGGCGCGGCTGGGACGTGTGGTGCGCCGGGGACTTCCGCGCTGGCCGTGCTTATACGACGGCCGCGCTTATAAATCAAGTCCCCGGCTTTTGCGGCCTAGTTCCGTTTCGTTCCCGCCCCCAGGCCTGCCAGTCAGGGGAAGGGCGGGACGCTGGTCAGAACGTCAGCGCCGAGGGCTGGAGTCTGCTTAGCATACTCCAACCCCCCTCACTAGGCACAGTGGGACGCTAGTTTCCCGCACTTTGTCTGGGGCACGCCCACGGCCCGCCCCTCTTCACAGGACGCCGGCAGCCATTCCTGTTTGCAGTCTGAGTGGAGAAGGGACACGAGCTCTGGGAGACCCAGGCACGGGATTCTGGCGGTCACACACCCGCTTTTCAGCGGGCGGTAAGCAGCCCTCGAGGGCTCACCCCACTAGTGCCGCAGTGTTCATTTGTACTTTATGCTTGTATGATACATTGCATTGTACGGTCGCTATTCTTGGCTATATACCCTCCTAGATTGCTAGACAACAGCATGTCGTCCGCAAAAAGCAAAGGGGCCAAGACACAGGCTTTCTATGCTACTTGTACCGCATGTAAGGCTGTTCTACCGGCAGGTGCCACTGACCCCCATTGTGTGCAATGTTCGGCCCCTGTAGCACTTGCTCTGCCGGGGCCTCTGCTAGAGGTGGCCCAAGGAGAACCACCTGTGAACACTGTCCAGGTGACAGGGACGGAGTTTGCAGTTTTTGCTGATAGACTGTCGGTGACTATGTCTAAAATCCTTGAGACTTTGCAGTCCAGACCGGTAACTCAGACCATGGGCACTGTTGATTCAATGCTCCCTGGTTCCCCTCTTTTGGAACACATCCGTGCTCCGGGGGGGTCCCATGCATCCCGGGGTGATGGCTCTGACACGGACGACAGTCCCAGACAGCCTAAGCGAGCTCGCTATGAGCGACCCTCGACTTCATCACACTGGTCAGGGTCCCAGCAGGAAGGCTCTCTGTTTGATGAGACAGAGGTTGCTGATCAGGATTCTGATCCTGAGACCGCTCTCAATCTGGATACACCTGATGGGGACGCAATGGTGAACGATCTCATAGCGTCCATCAATAAAATGTTGGATATTTCTCCCACAGCTCCTCCAGTGGAGGAGTCAGCTTCACAGCAGGAGAAATTCCATTTCAGGTATCCTAAGCGTAAATTGAGTACTTTTCTGGACCACTCTGACTTTAGAGAGTCAGTCCAGAAACACCACGCTTATCCAGATAAGCGTTTCTCCAAACGTCTTAAGGATACACGTTATCCCTTTCCCCCTGACGTGGTCAAAGGCTGGACCCAGTGTCCAAAGGTGGATCCCCCAATCTCCAGGCTTGCGGCTAGATCCATAGTTGCAGTGGAAGATGGGGCTTCACTTAAAGACGCCACTGACAGACAGATGGAGCTCTGGTTGAAATCCATCTATGAAGCTATCGGCGCGTCGTTTGCTCCAGCATTCGCAGCCGTATGGGCACTCCAAGCTATTTCAGCTGGTTTGGCGCAGATTGACACTGTCACACGTACATCTGTTCCGCAAGTAGCGTCCTTAACCTCTCAAATGTCTGCATTTGCGTCTTACGCTATTAATGCTGTCCTGGACTCTACAAGCCGTACGGCAGTGGCGTCCGCCAACTCCGTGGTTTTACGCAGAGCATTGTGGTTAAGGGAATGGAAGGCAGATTCTGCTTCCAAGAAGTGCTTAACCAGTTTGCCATTTTCTGGTGACAGACTGTTTGGTGAGAGATTGGATGAAATCATTAAACAGTCCAAGGGTAAGGATTCATCCTTACCTCAGCCCAGACCAAATAAACCCCAACAGAGGAAGGGACAGTCGAGGTTTCGGTCCTTTCGAGGCTCGGGCAGGTCCCAATTCTCCTCGTCCAAAAGGACTCAAAAGGATGAGAGGAGCTCAGATTCTTGGCGGGCCCAGTCACGCCCAAAGAAAGCAGCCGGAGGAACCGCTACCAAAGCGGCTTCCTCATGACTTTCGGCCTCCTCTCTCCGCATCCTCGGTCGGTGGCAGGCTCTCCCGCTTTGGCGACATTTGGCTGCCACATGTCAAGGACCGTTGGGTGAGAGACATTCTGTCTCACGGGTACAGGATAGAGTTCAGTTCTCGTCCTCCAACTCGATTCTTCAGAACTTCTCCGCCTCCCGGCTGAGCCAATGCTCTTCTGCAGGCGGTGTGCTCTTTAAAGGCAGAAGGAGTGGTGATCCCTGTTCCTCTTCAGGAGCAAGGTCACGGTTTTTACTCCAATTTGTTTGTGGTGCCAAAAAAGGACGGGTCTTTCCGTCCTGTTCTGGACCTAAAACTGCTCAACAAGCATGTGAAAACCAGGCGGTTCCGGATGGAATCCCTCCGCTCCGTCATCGCCTCAATGTCTCAAGGAGATTTCCTAGCATCAATAGACATCAAGGATGCTTATCTCCACGTGCCGATTGCTCCAGAACACCAGCGTTTTCTACGCTTCGTTATAGGAGACGAACACCTTCAGTTCGTAGCCCTGCCTTTCGGTCTGGCGACAGCCCCAAGGGTCTTCACCAAGGTCATGGCAGCAGTAGTAGCAGTCCTGCACTCTCAGGGTCACTCTGTGATCCCTTACTTGGACGATCTACTTGTCAAGGCACCCTCTCAAGAGGCATGCCAACACAGCCTGAACGTTGCGCTGGAGACTCTCCAGAGTTTCGGGTGGATCATCAACTTTTCAAAGTCAAATCTGACCCCAACCCAATCGATAACATACCTTGGCATGGAGTTTCATACTCTATCAGCGATAGTGATGCTTCCGCTGGACAAACAGCGTTCACTACAGACAGGGGTGCAATCTCTCCTTCAGGGCCAGTCGCATCCCTTGAGATGCCTCATGCACTTCTTGGGGAAGATGGTAGCAGCAATGGAGGCAGTCCCTTTCACGCAGTTTCATCTGCGTCCATTACAATGGGACATTCTCCGCCAATGGGACGGGAAGTCGAAGTCCCTAGACAGGAACGTCTCCCTTTCTCAGGCGGCCAAGGATTCTCTTCAGTGGTGGCTTCTTCCCACCTCATTGTCAATAGGAAAGTCTTTCCTACCCCCATCCTGGGCGGTGGTCACAACGGACGCGAGTCTATCAGGGTGGGGAGCAGTTTTTCTCCACCACAGGGCTCAAGGTACGTGGACTCAGCAAGAGTCCACCCTTCAGATCAATGTTCTGGAAATCAGAGCAGTGTATCTTGCCCTACAAGCCTTCCAGCAGTGGCTAGAAGGCAAGCAGATCCGAATTCAGTCGGACAACTCCACAGCGGTGGCATACATCAACCACCAAGGAGGGACACGCAGTCGGCAAGCCTTCCAGGAAGTCCGGCGGATTCTGACGTGGGTGGAAGACACGGCATCCACCATATCCGCAGTTCACATCCCGGGCGTAGAAAACTGGGAAGCAGACTTCCTCAGTCGCCAGGGTATGGACGCAGGGGAATGGTCTCTTCACCCGGACGTGTTTCAGGAAATTTGTCGCCGCTGGGGGAGGCCGGACGTCGACCTAATGGCGTCCCGGCACAACAACAAGGTCCCGGCCTTCATGGCACGGTCTCACGATCTCAGAGCTCTGGCGGCGGACGCCTTAGTTCAAGATTGGTCGCAGTTCCGGCTGCCTTATGTGTTCCCACCTCTGGCGCTGTTGCCCAGAGTGCTACGCAAGATCAGGTCCGACTGCCGCCGCGCCATCCTCGTCGCTCCAGACTGGCCAAGGAGGTCGTGGTACCCGGATCTGTGGCATCTCACGGTAGGACAACCGTGGGCAATACCAGACCGGCCAGACTTGCTGTCTCAAGGGCCGTTTTTCCATCAGAATTCTGCGGCCCTGAGCCTGACTGTGTGGCCATTGAGTCCTGGATCCTAGCGTCTTCAGGATTATCTCAAGAGGTCATTGCCACCATGAGACAGGCTAGGAAACTATCCTCTGCCAAGATCTACCACAGGACGTGGAAGATATTCTTAACTTGGTGCTCTGCTCAGGAAGTTTCCCCCTGGCCATTTGCTTTGCCTACGTTTCTTTCCTTCCTGCAATCCGGGTTGGAAAAAGGTCTGTCGCTCGGCTCCCTTAAGGGACAAGTCTCTGCGCTATCTGTATTTTTTCAGAAGCGCCTAGCACGACTTCCTCAGGTACGCACGTTCCTGCAAGGGGTTTGTCATATCGTCCCTCCTTACAAGCCCTGGGATCTGGGATCTGAACAGGGTTCTAATTGCTCTCCAGAAGCCGCCTTTCGAGCCTTTGAGGGATGTTTCCCTGTCTCGCCTTTCACAGAAAGTGGCCTTTCTAGTAGCGGTCACGTCTCTTCGGAGAGTGTCCGAGCTAGCAGCGCTGTCATGCAAATCTCCCTTCCTGGTGTTTCACCAGGACAAGGTGGTTCTGCGCCCGATTCCGGAGTTTCTCCCTAAGGTGGTATCCCCCTTTCATCTCAATCAGGATATCTCCTTACCTTCTTTGTGTCCTCGTCCAGTTCATCAATGTGAAAAGGATTTGCATTTGTTGGATCTGGTGAGAGCACTCAGAATCTACATTTCTCGTACGGCGCCCCTGCGCCGCTCGGATGCACTCTTTGTCCTTGTCGCCGGCCAGCGTAAAGGGTCGCAGGCTTCCAAATCCACCCTGGCTCGGTGGATCAAGGAACCAATTCTTGAAGGCTACCGTTCTGCGGGGCTTCCGGTTCCCTCAGGGCTGAAGGCCCATTCTACCAGAGCCGTGGGTGCGTCCTGGGCATTACGGCACCAGGCTACGGCTCAGCAAGTGTGCCAGGCGGCTACCTGGTCGAGTCTGCACACTTTTACCAAGCATTATCAGGTGCATACCTATGCTTCGGCGGACGCCAGCCTAGGTAGACAAGTCCTTCAGGCGGCGATTGCTCACCTGTAGAAAAGGGCCGTTTTTATGGCCCTATCACGAGGTATTATTTTACCCACCCAGGGATTGCTTTTGGACATCCCAATTGTCTGGGTCTCCCAATAGAGCGACAAAGAAGAAGGGAATTTTGTTTACTTACCGTAAATTCCTTTTCTTCTAGCTCTAATTGGGAGACCCAGCACCCGCCCCTGTTTTTTTGTATACACATGTTGTTCATGTTGAATGGTTTCAGTTCTCCGATATTCCTTCGGATTGAATTTGCTTAAACCAGTTTATTGGCTTTCCTCCTTCTTGCTTTTGCACTAAAACTGAGGAGCCCGTGATCCCACGGGGGGTGTATAGGCAGTAGGGGAGGGGCCTTACACTTTTAAGTGTAATACTTTGTGTGGCCTCCGGAGGCAGTAGCTATACACCCAATTGTCTGGGTCTCCCAATTAGAGCTAGAAGAAAAGGAATTTACGGTAAGTAAACAAAATTCCCTTCTTTGTCAATATAGTGTGTAATAGGTTCTGCTTCTTCCAATGGTGAGAATTGGAGTTTGCTCCTTTGCTGATGTGTAACTATGTGCGTGAGATTTCTAATCAATCGGTTTTGGTATAAATTTCAGCAAACCCCAAAAAGAAGACGGTCAAAATGAGAAATCGGGAGACAGTCCATCCCTGTCAGAAGCCAAGGTAAGCACTAAATATAGCTGTCATTTCGGTAGCTTTATTATTATAAGGCTCTGTCTGTGGTGTAACCCTTACCTCTGGAGTTATGGTATTTGTTACTGCAAAAGCTACAGATACCTGAACTCAGACGGGTTCTTGGGTAATCTGAAAATACCAAGTTTTTACCCAATCTTCAACTCTTTCAGAAATAGAAAGTAAAGGAGGATCTGTGCCGCCCCCATGCCAGAAGCCAAGCTGCTCGGATCAGGATCCGCGGTGGCTCGAGGGGTCTCCGGACCCGGGGTCGTGCGGCCACTCAAATGAAGGGGGTATTTACATGGGATTGTGTTAGAGTTCGTGACGCCACCCGTGGTATGTAGTAATTTGGAGTACCACCACTGCAGTTGGGAGTACCCGGGGGTGATGGAATGGGGCAGCCAGGTGTTAGAACCCTCCATGGGTAGGGGGATGCCCCGGGACTCGGTAATGGCGAGGGGGGAGTGTCGTTGGGTGCGAAGGGGGTCACTTGCGTACTCAGTCCATTAAGCTGACACCAACAACTGGATAAACCAAAGTTCTGGATACCGTTGCCGCTGAGGGGAGCTAGTTCGGGTCCCGTCCCCAATGGTGCTGCCTGGCGATCCGTGACCTGCCTCCTGGCACTAAGTTTACTTCTCTGTTGGTCCCGGTAGTATGGAACTTGCCAGCTCCCGCTCCCCACTGTGGCTAAGTGTGGGAGCTTGCTCTCAGGGTTCACGCTTGGGATTTTCTGTTTTAGTGGAAAGTGCTATCCCACTCGTTGCGCTAGTACCCCGATTTTGGAGCGGGTGGAGAGCGGATCTTGAAGGCTCCATTCTCGTCGGGTAAATTGCCAAGTTGCCTGAAGCTACTCCCTGACCTAGGGTCCATGTACCCCGTCTTGTCCTGGTCCCAGCCCGGTGATGGTGCAAGGCCGCCGGCTATCCTCCTCGACAGTTCCGTGCCCCTTGCCATGATCCCCTAGCCCAGACCACCGTCTGCTACCTAGATAGTTTCCTAGGAGCCCGGCTCCTGACCTCCTCTCTCCTTCACTTCCAACACACCTCTCTCCACTCCTGACACTCCTGTCCTCCTCTAACCAACCCCCCAAGTGGGCGACCCTATTCCACTCCGGCAGTCCACTGGTGTGTCTGGTGGTTGTGGTGCAGAGTGTACGTAGGATTTAATTAGCTGATGTAGGCAACACCATGTAGTTGGGGACCCATAACCAAGAAGGAGGTGGATATTGCACAGGAGGGCAGATAGTGCAATACCCTGTGACGACATGATAGTCCAGGGGCGTCACGGATCCAACATTTTTCCAAAAAGACGTGTTTACTAGAATTTCTGTTTTGGATCTCCCAACTTTCCCTTTTAGGCTGGTGACTACTGCGATCCTCGCATGACACTCGGCTCACGCTGGCAGCACAGCGGGAGTCGAGTGTCACTGCGACTGAGGTCTGATCTTGCGATCGGACCAACAGCTGCGGGGGCGGGCCAACTCTGAGGAGGGGCGGGCCAGCACTGAAGAGGGTAGGGCCGACGCTGAAGAGGAGAGGGAGGGATTTATCTCCCTCTCTCCTCCTTTGCCGGCTATTCCCATTCTCGCTCTGCACCAATGTCCTGCGAGTGCAGTGTGATGTTTCTCTTGCTCCATAGACTTGAATGGGTGTGAGAGAAACAGACTTGCATTGCACCCACAGCATGCTGCAACTATTTTCTCCGTCCGATTAGGGCTGAGAAAATAATCGCTCATGGGTGCTGGCACATAGGTTAATATTGGTCCGAGTGGAATGCTATGTTTTATCGCATTCCACTCGCTCCGATTTTCATGCCGTGTGTCTTAGGCCTTAAGGCTGCTTTACACACAACGATATCGCTAGCGATCTCGTTAGCGATGTGACACGCCAGATCACAGATACGATTTGTCGAGATCACACATAGGTCGTTTTTTGTAACGCCGATCACATGTGCGATCTAGGCAAATCGTATCTGCGATCTGGCGTGTCACATCGCTAACGAGATCGCTAGCGATATCGTTGTGTGTAAAGCAGCCTTTAGTCATATAATTTGTAACATCACCGGACCACACAGCAGGTTCTTCACCTCTTATCTCTCTGTTCCAGTATAATACATCTCTCCAAGAACATTCCCATGTACCTGTACTGTTATTATGTACATATTCTCCTTGCAATTTGTAGTATGGACCGTCTGCAGGTGCAATTCGTAGAAATGGCAGCTTTTGTCCTTTAGGTCATGGACTGATTTGGACACAAATGAGACATTATTGAACAACACTTTACACAGTCTCTACCATTCTTTCCCAGTAAAATGTCTGGTAAAACCTCATTATACACATCTCAGCTGATGCAGAACCTCATTATACACAAACCTCACCTGATGAAGAACCTCATTATACACACCTCAGCTGCTGTATGATCTCATAATTCACCTCAGCTGCTAATGTTGCATTATACTGATAGAATGGCTTTCATACCTACACTATACCATTGCATGTGATGTGCAGACAGCAGTGATGCTATGTAACGTATGAGTAGAGATGAGCGGACCCAAACCTTAAAGTTTGGTATTGGTATGGAACATAGAATATACAAAAAAAACAATCAGTGTTTAAGTCGGGTGCTGTGCGTATGCTGAGCACCCAGTAAAACATTTCTGTGCTGAGGTACACTCAGTGCTCGGGTACGCTCAGAGCTCAGGTACTCTTAGTGCTCGGGTACGGTCGGTGCCCAGTCCTTTCTGAGCTGCTTGCAGTGTGTGAACGCCTTGTACTGGGGGTAACGACTTGCAGTGTGTGAACGCCTTGTACTGGGGGTAACGACCATGTGATCAGATGTAGTGCGGACCAAAAAAAACCTCCACCTACTCGCCCGAGGAAGTGATTTGTGTATGGTTGGCTGCATGTGGGCGGAGACTCAAATTACCAATCAGTGTATTTCAAATGAGGTTCAGGTGAAGTTTGGGTCCAGAACAGAACTTTTTCTAAAGTCCGGCTGATCCCGCCGAACCAAACTTTCATAGGTCTATAATCCATATGCTCTCTAGCAAACTACAGACGGACCCGGACATGAACTGGCTTAACCAGGGGGACATGTCTGGCAATGCAGGATCGGAGTCCCTGGTGGCGCAGTGTGTTACTGATGGTAGACTTTGTTTTGGGGGTCCCAGCTCTATGCAGGTCATTCACTAGGTCCTTCGTGTGGTTTTGGAATCACTGTTCTTGTGATCATTTTGACCCCACAGGGTGAGATCTTGCATGGAGCCCCAGATCGAAGGAGATTATCAGTGGTCTTGTATGTCTTCCATTTTCATATGATTTCTCCCACAGTTGGTTTCATCACACCAAGCTGCTTGCCTAGTGCAGATTGTCTTCCCAGCCTGGTGAAGGGCTACAATTTTTTTTTTCTGGTGTCCTTCGACAGTTCTTTGGTCTTCACCTTATTGGAGTTTGGAGTGTGACTGTTTGCCGTTGTGGACAGGTATCTTTTGTACTGATAACTTCAAACAGGTGCTATTACTACAGGTAATGATTGGAGGACAGAGGAGCCTCTTAAGGCTGGGGCCACACTGGGCACTACTGCGATGCTCGCATGAGACTCTGCTCGCGCTGGCAGCACAGCAGCAGCCGAGTGTCATACGAGTGTGCCTGCATCTGAGGTCCGATCATGTGATAAGACCTCAGCTGCAGGAGGCGGGCTGGCACGGAGGAGGGGAGGGAGGGATTTCTCTCCCTCTCTCTCCTCCGTAGTCGGCTATTGCCATTCTCGCACTGCACTGGCAGTACACCGGTGTACCGCGAGTGCAGTGCGATTTTTCTCTCGCCCCATTCACCTGAATGGGTGCGAGAGAAAGAGTCTCAGCTTACAATCGCAGCATGCTGAGATTGTTTCCTCGGTCCGATTAGGGCTGAGAAAATAATCGCCCATGTGTGCTGACACACAGGCTAGAATTGGTCCGAGGGGAATGCGAATTTTATCGCACTCCACTCGCACCGATTTTCTCGCCGTGTGGCTTAGGCATAAAGAAGAAGTTACAGGTCTGTGAGAGCCAGAAATCTTGCATGTTTTTAGATGACTAAATACTTATTTTCCACCATAATTTACAAACAAAATCTTATCAAAACAGACAAGGTGATTTTCTGGATGTTTTCTCATTTTGTCTCATAGTTGTGGTCTACCTATGATGTCAATTACAGGCCTCTCTCATCTTTTTAAGTGGGAGAACCTGCACAATTGGTAATTAAATACTTTTTTTCCCCACTGTAGATACTATGTAAAGAGATAGATACTGTATAACGAGATAGACAGACATTTAGATAGATCATTATTATATATAGGGTTAGATAAATGGATAGCTAGATAAATAAATAATAGAAGGAGGATGAATAGATAGTTACAGGTCTAAGCATTTCAAGCAGATAGAGCTTCAAATAATGGCATGATTAAGAGCAGTCTAACAGCCCACATCTAGCCCACCCGTAGCGAGCACAAACACCGAGCAGCGCCGGCTGCCCCTGCACAGAGCAGCGCCCACAGCCCCAGCACTAGGCTGCAGTGAACATCTGGGCCTCCCCACCTCCTGTGACCCTGCTCCACCACTGCTGCCACCCCACCTCCCCGGTAAGACACCACCGGATTATTAAACAAACCCCATATATTTTCATCTTTATATTTGGGGTGCGTCTTATAAAATGAAAAATACGGTAGATAGAGGGAGAGCTAAATAGATGCTATAGAACGAGATAGACAGACAGATAGATAGAATAAAGGAGGATAGATAGAGATGGATAGATAAATAGATGGATAGATAGAGGGATACATAGATAGAAAAAAGGAGCATAGATGGATAGAAGAAAGGAGGATAGATAGCTAGTATATAAAGGGATAGATAGATTGAATAAAGGAGGATAGAGATATATAGGTAGACAGATAATAGATGGATAGATAGATAAAGGGATAGAGGGTTAGATTATAGAAGAAAGGAGGATATATAGATAGATAATAGATAGTATATAAAGGGATAGATAGATAGATTGATAAATAGATGGAGGATAGATAGAGAGATGATAGATAGAGGGATACATAGATAGAAGAAAGGAGGATACATGTATAGAAAAAAGGAGGATTGATAGATAATCTAATAAATAAAGCTGAGTGTGTGTGTGTGTGTGTGTGTGTGTGTGTGTGTGTGTGTGTGTGTGTATGTCCGGGATTGGCATCTGCACCATCGCAGCTACAGCCACAACATTTTGCACACTCACACTTCTAGACCCGAGAGCGTAATAGGCTATGTTTTGAGGGGAAATTTTAACCCCGCGCTTTACAGTTATTCACCAAAAAACCTGCCTCCATTAAAGCGAATGGAGCTGGGAGCCACAGTGCAGCCAGAACTTCAGAAGAATGCGCAGCCACGCTCTTATATGGAATGTTGGCATGTCACAATGCAGCCAGGGAAAGAGGCAGACACAGACAGGGAAAGAGGTAGACACAGACAGGGTAAGAAACAGACAGAGACAGACACAAAGAGACAGACTGACAGGGAAAGAGACAGACACAGACAAAGAGACAGAAAGACACAGGGAAACAGACAGGGAAAGAAAGGGAAAGAGAGACAGGGTAAGAGACAGACAAAGAGACAGACACAGGGAAAGAGACAGAGGGAGAGAGGGAAAGAAACAGACAGGGAAAGAGACAGACAGGGAAAGTGACAGAGATAGATAGACAGACAGGGAAAGAGATTGAGACAGACAGGGAAAGAGACAGACAAAGAGATAGAGAGAGAGACAGAGAGATATATACAGAGGGGGAGACAGACAGAGAATGGGAGAGAAACAGAGAGACAGTTACTATCCCGGGCGTTAATATATTCTATTTATACATTCTGTCCCGGGAATGTTAATACATTCTATTTTGTTAACAACAGTTATTAACCCGGGCGAAGCCGGGTAGTACAGCTAGTAGTATATAAAGGGATAGATAGATGGATAAATAGATGGAGGATAGATAGACAGAGAGATGATAGAATAAAGGAAGATAGAGAGATGGCTAGATAGAGGGATACATAGAAGAAAGGGGGATAGATGGATAGAAGAAAGGAGGATTGATGGATAGAAGAAAGGAGGATAGATAGCTAGTATATAAAGGGATAGATAGATAGATAGATATTGCACACTATACAGGACACACACACATCCTGTACATAACATGACACATACAGACAGCACATAATACATTACACATATGACACCGCACGTTATGCTCCTCTATGTAGCTGTTTTCTTTTTCCAAAGGAAAGGAGGCACCACTCCCCCATCTCTCTGGTAAAGATGGGAACAGACAGGACACAGAGCCCACAGGAGGGGAGGGCATCCCCTGCTGGAACCTGTGCACAGCAGGAGCAACAAATGAAACTCAGTTGCTGCTCCCTTTGGCACCCCCTTTGTATTCTGCCTGCCGGCACCCTGTGCGATCGCACCAGTTGCACATAGCTAAAGCCGGCCATGATGGTAGTGACGAATCATGTGCTGACCCCTGTCGCTTTCATGATGTATTTCCTGTCAGAGCCGACAGCGCTGGCACTCACAGGAAAGAACCATTTCTGCTAATCAGAGCTGTTTAGCTCTAATCATCAGAAATACAGAAGCAATCAGACACTGCAGTGATAAAGTCCTCTAGAGGGACTAGTAAAACAAAGAAAAAATGTATAAAAAAATGTTTTGAACAATATGAAAAAATAAACCCTAAAAATTTGTCACCCCCCCCATTCGCCCCATTGAATATATGAAAATAGAAGTTAAAAAATATACCCATATTTGGTATTGCTGCATTCAGAAAGGCCCAATCTATCAAAATATACCGTATTTTTCGGACTATAAGACGAACCGGACCATTAGACGCACCCTGGCTTTAGAGCAGGAAAATAGGAAAATAAAATTTTAAGCGAAAAATGGAGTCATGACACACTGTTATGGGTCGAGGATCTGCTGCTGACACTATTATGGGGGTAATGTCCCCAAATTCTCTACTAAGGTACCCCATCCTGGTAATGATCCTCATGCCTTGTATATACAGTATCCTGCTATATATCCCATCCTGGCATATGGTCCCCTCCTGCTATATACGGTAACCCATCCTGGCAAATACCCCCAACCTGCTATATACCCCCATCCTGCTCATATACCCCAATCCTGCTCATATACCCCCATCCTTCTCATATACCCCCATCCATCCTGCTATACACCCCCATCCTGTGGCACATAAAAAAAAAAACGTTTATACTCACCTCACTCCCTGCAGCATCGCTCTTCCTCCGTCTGTGTCAGCGGCAGCGCCGCAGAGAGGAGCCGTCCTCGTTCCCTTGCAGCATCGCAATGTCCTCCTGGCTGCCGGCGGCCGCTGAGTGGAGCCGTCCCCGTTCCCCTGCAGCATCACGATGTCCTCCTGTCTGTGCCGGCGGCTGCGTGTGAACACGTGCGCACAACGATGACGTCATCGCTGTACGCACCGCTAGTCTCCACTCAGCGGCCGCCACCGTCAGCCAGGAGGAGATTGCGATGCTGCAGGGGAACGGTGATAGGTGAATATACTAATTCACTGCACCCCACGCTGATGATAATGTGCGGGGGGCAGTGAATACAGCCGCACATGATCACTCCAGGCTGTAGTTGCCAGGGTGATCATGCGGGCGGCTGTTTATCCCCCGCCCATCATCCCGCCCACCTGTCAGCGCCGACTTCAGCGCTGAAAGATGGGCGGGAGGATGGGCGTGCATATTAAATTAGCAGTTCCACGTGGTCACGGCAGGCGCTGCTGCAGCCTGCTCGTGCCCCCGATGACCCGCTCCACCGCAGCACCCTCATTCCCCGCAGCCCTACATTCAGACTATAAGACGCACCCCCCCACTTTCCCCCAACATTTGGGGGGAAAAAAGTGCGTCTTATAGTCCGAAAAATACGGTAAATTAATCTGATTAGTATATGATGTGGTGAGAAAAAAAATGTCAAACACCAAAATTAAGTTTTTTGGTTGCGGAAAAAGTTTTTAAAAATGCAATAATTGGCACTTAAAACGTGGTATGTGTACAAAAATGGTATGATGAAAAACGCCAGCTCAAAACATAAAAAATAATCAGTCACAGAGCCCCAAATCACGAAAAATAAGAAGAATATGGGTCTCAGAAAAATGGTGCCAAAAGTGCGTTTTTTTGTTTGTTTTTTTGTCAAACTTCTGAATTTTTTGAATTTCTTAGATAAAGGTAAAAGTATAAATGTTTTGGTATCAACGAACGCATACTGGCCTGAGGCATCATATGGACACATCAGTGTTACCATAGAGTGAACACGGTGACTAAAAGACCCCAAAACCAATCGTGCAATTACACTGTTTTTGCAATTTCACCACACTTGGAATTTTTTTTCCAATTTTCCAGTACACTATATGGTAAAACTAATGATTTCTTTCAAAAGTACAACTCTCAAACGTACAACCCTCAAAAAGCAACCCCGCATATGACAAGATTGACAGCTCAAAAAAAAAAAAAAAATTATGGCTCACTGAAAAAGAGGAGGAAAAAACGGAAAATCGCCCGCTGGTGAAGGGGTTGACACCATGCTCATCCTTCACATTTTAGGCAAAGTATCCATTTCCTTTGTTTCAAATATCTCCTAAATGTACCTACTACTTTGAATATGCACCAAACAATCTAATTATGCTTTTATCTAAGACTAACATCCTCAATAAACCAAACATCCCGCTCCCGTCTCCATGACTTTTCTCAGGCTGCACCAATTCTCTGGAATACACTACCCAGGGCAATTTGATTACTCTCAAATACCCACAGTTTTAACCTCTTCACCAGGCAACCTGTTTCCACCCTCCAGACTAGGCCAATTTTATCAATTCTGACTAGCCTCACTTTATAAGGTAGTACCAGTGCTTCTTAATAAATTAGACTATCATCCAAAAGTTAATTAATTTCAGTTATTAAATACAAAAAGTGAAACACATATTATACAGAGATCTATTTCAAGTGTTTATTTCTGTTAATGTTGATGAAAACCCAAAAGTCATTATCTCAGAAAATTAGAATTACCACAAAACATCTGCAGAGGCTTCCTAAGCATTTAAAATGGTTTCTAAAGCTGGTACAGTAGGCTACACAAGCCAGGGGAGGACTGCTGATGTAACGTCCTGGACTAGCCAGGTAGTCACAGATAGACCCCCGAATTAAACCTGTCCCTCAATAAGGTAACATCAGCCAACCTTTAAAACCCTAGTCACCACTCTCAGGGTTGGATGGACACACCAGAGGGCGTGACCAGTTGGTTGGTGCACACCCACCTAAAGGCTACTTTACACACTGCGATATCGGTCCCGATATCGCTAGTCTGGGTACCCGCCCCCATCTGTTGCGCGACACGGGCATATCGCTGCCCGTGCCGCACAACATCGCCCACAGCCGTCACACATACTTACCTGTCCGGCGACGTCGCTGTGACCGGCGAACCGCCTCCTTTCTAAGGGGGCGGTCCGTGCGGCGTCACAGCGACGTCACTGAACCGCCGCCCAATAGCAGCGGAGGGGTGGAGATGAGCGGGACGTAACATCCTGCCCACCTCCTTCCTTCCTCATAGCGGCCGGGAGGCTGGTAGGGAGAGCTTCCTCGCTCCTGCGGCGTCACACGCAGCGATGTGTGCTGCCGCAGGAGCGACGAACAACCTCGTTACTGCTGCAGTAACGATAATTGGGAATGGACCCCCGTGTCGCCGATTAGCGATTTTGCACGGTTTTGCAACGATGCAAAATCGCTTATCGATGTCACACGCAACGGCATCGCTAATGCGGCCGGATGTGCGTCACAAAATCCGTGACCCCAACGACTCCGCATTAGCGATGTCGTAGCGTGTAAAGCCCGCTTAAGAGTTCAAACAGCCTGGGGCTGGAGAAGAGTCAGTTCCCAGTAGGAGTAGTCTGAAAAGAGGAGTGTGGAGTGCAGCAGGCCTGTGGTGACTGACAGGTGCCAGGGTCTTAGCCCTGGTACCTCGGCTAGGAGGCATATGGTGGCCTAGCCTGCAGGAGCCGGGAAGACGGCTCGGTGGAACCGTGGTGGACCGGGACAGGGTAGTAGCCCGCCGGTACCGACCCGGGGAACCGACTCGGAAACCGGAGCACACAGCGGGTACTCAGACCCTGAAACGAGGTCCAGAATCCACTGGACCGAGTTAATTCACTGATTGCGGTCTTGACTATAGGTCCTTTCCCACCCAATTCCCGACTGAAGACAACAGCCCAGCGAGGGGATTAGAAAGCCACCGCACAGGCAGAGAGATTCCACGGGCCAGCGTGTGCGGGCAAACGGGCTCTGCGGACATATACACAGTTGGGAACGGACTCCCATCGCTGAAGCGCAGGAGCCCAAATACACTACACAGTGCAGGAGAAAGGCCAAGACTACCAAACCGGGTGGGGGAGCAGGCGCAGCCGGCTGCGGGCACCGACCACCATCAACTTTGTTTACCAGAGACTTGTGTGTGTCAATAATAGTGAGTACAACAGTGCCATCCGGCCGCATACCGCCCTGCATCGCCCAGCTTCTACTACTCTCAACGGGTCCCGGGGCCATCATTCCTGCCCACGGAGGGGTTAACATCTTGCTGCATCACCATCTCCCCCGGGTGCCCCGTAACCGCAGCAGTGGTGTCTACACCTTCACCACATCCCGTGGGTGGCGTCACGAACTCAAACACGGCTCTGGCCATACACCTACCTACCCCCTAAGTAGCGCCAGCATGCTTTCGGAGCGAAGTGCGCCGGGTCCGGAGGCGCTCGAGCCACCCACCAACGAGCCCGGATCCGAGCGGCTCGGCTGTGCGGGGCGGTACACTGACTTGACAGATGTCCAGAAGGCAGTCATTGACACACTCCACAGGGAGAGTAAGCCACAAAAGGCCATTGCTAAAGAAGCTGGCTGTTCACAGAGTGCTGTATCCAAGCATATTAATGGAAAGTTGAGTGGATGGAAAAAGTGTGGTAGAAAAAGGTTAACAAGCAACTGGGATAACCGCAGCCTTGATAGGATTGTTAAGAAAAGCGAATTTAAAAATTTGGGGGAGATTCACAAGGAGTGAACTGCTGCTGGAGTCAATGCTAAAAGATTCACCACACACAGACATATCCAGGTCATGGGCTACAGCTGTTGCATTCCTTGTGTTAAGCAACTCATGACCAATAGACAATGCCAGAAGCGTCTTACCTGGGCCAAGGCGAAAAAGAACTGGACTGTTGCTCAGTGGTCCAAGGTGTTGTTTTCAGGTGAAAGTAAATGTTGCATTTCATTTGGAAATCGCGGTCCCAGAGTCTGGAGAAAGAGTGGACAGGCCACAATCCAAGCTGCTTGAGGTCTAGTGTGAAGCTTGCATAATCCGTCATGGTTTGGGGAGCCATGTCATCTGCTGGTGTAGGTCCACTGTGGTTATCAAGACCAACATCAGCGCAGCCATCTACCAGGAAATTTTACAGCACTTCATGCTTCCCTTTGTCGACAAGCTTTTGGGAGATGGAAATTTCATTTCCCAGCAGGACTTGGCACCTGTCCACGCTGCCAAAGTACCAATACCTGGTTTAATAACCACAGTACTACAAATTCACCTGACCTTTAACCCCATTGAGAATCTACGTGGTATTGTCAAGAGGAAGATGAGAGACCAGACCCAACAATGCAGATGAGCTGAAGGCTGCTATCAAAGCAACCTGGGTTTCCATAACACCTCAGCAGTGCCACAGGCTGATCGCCTCCATGCCACGCCGCATTGATGCAGTAATTCATGCAAAAGGAGCCCAGACCAAGTATTGAGGGCATTTACTGTACAGACTTTTTAGTAGGGGCCAACATTTCTGAGCTTAAAATCATTTTTTCGGTTGGTTTTATATAATATTCTAATTTTCTGAGATCATGAATTCTGGGCTTTCATTGGCTGTAAGCCATAATCATTAACATTAAAGGGTGCTTTACACGAGACGATGGATTGTGCGATGCATCGTCGGGGTCACGGTTTTTGTGACGCACATCCAGCATCGTACACGACTTCGTCTCGTGTGAAACCTCTGAGCGACGCAGTATCGCTCACAAATCGTGAGTCGTGTACTCGTCTCTCAGTTTCATAATATCGTTTATTTTTCCTGCAGCAGGTTGTTAATCGTTCCCGTGGCAGCACACGGTGCTCCGTGTGACACCACGGGAACGATGAACACAGTTTACCTGCGTCCCGTGGCTCCCGCCGGCAGTGCGGAAGGAAAGAGGTGGGTGGGATGTTTACATCCCGCTCATCTCCACCCCTCCGCTTCTATTGGCCGGCCGCTGAGGTGACGTCGCTGTGACGCCGAACGTCCCTCCCCATTCAGGAAGTGAACGTTCGCCGCCCACAGTGAGGTCGCTCAGCAGGTAAGTACGTGTGACGGGGGTGTCACGACTGTGCGACACGGGCAGCGATTTGCCCGTGACACACAAACGACGGGGGCGGGGTACGATCGATTGTGAAATCGCACAATCGGTCGTCCCGTGTAAACAACAGTTAATAAACACTTGAAATAGATCACTCTGTATGTAGGGACTCTATATATGCGTTTCCCTTTTTGTATTGAATTACTGAAATAAATTAAACTTTTTGATGATATTCTAATTTATTGAGCTGCACTTGTAACTCTGGAACACTTCAACGGATCCCAGTGATTCTGAGAGAGTTGTTTTTTGTGTGACACATTGTATGTCATGCTCGTGGTAAAATTAAGATGACATTTTTTGCATTTATTTGTGAAAATATTGTCGATTTGTGAAAAATTTTAAAAATGTCACAATTTTCAAACTATTAATTTGTATGTTTTGTGACTCAGTAAAGGGTATGGTGGTAGATGGGAGATTTATTCCACCTAGCAGATGCCTTTTGCACTGGTGAGCAGCAGGAAAAGAGAGAAAACCTGGCCAAGATCTTCTCTGCTATTCCAGGTTTTTGGGGCAACTCTCAAGGGGCACAGCTGCAGGATTAACATAGTATAAATAGGCAGCCGTACCCTCTCTATGTGGTGGGTGTTTGGGCTGGAAAGTGATATACCTGAATGGACTGACACCTCCAGAACCTTTGCTGTGCTCTTTGACAAGCTGAACTTCTGCTTTGCATTCCTGTCTGAAATAAGACTGTAGATAAAAAAACCTGTAGACAAAGAAGCGCAATAGGGTCTTACCCTGACAGACAGGGGGTGACAGAAAGGATAATCCTACTCACCAAGGAGGGTTGTGAAAGGCACAACTCCTGTAACAGTATAAATCCGGATCAACGGCAGCAGTACCCCAGGTGGCTGATAACAGAGAGAGATTGTAGAATGGGGCTTTGTAAACCGCGCCAAAGATCACTGATGAAATCTTGGATTAATGTAACCTTTTTATTCTTGTTCAGGTCTACGTGACCCGCCCCAGGGCTGTGGGGTACTCAGTTCCGGGTGTTGGTTAATTGGATTATGTCACGGGGGCCTGTGCCCGGTTCCGTGGCCCTGGTGGTCGCTGAAAGTCAATAAGTAATAAAAATAAAAAATAATAAAATAAAAAAAAAATAATAAAGAAAATAAATAAATAAATAAGTATTTCGTGACGCCACCTATGGTTCCAGTATGGTTACTGGGGCTGCAGGTCAGACCTCTGGGCTGATGGTTAGGCAGCCAGTTGTTTACGCTTCCCGTAGGTGAAGCGGGGTCCCCAGGGCAGTTTTAGTAGTACAGAGATATGGCGGTTTTTCTTCACAGCCTTTTCAACTGTCACTTTAGTGCAGCAGCCTATGGCTTCTCAGATGAAGAAATAAAGTGCGTCACACCAATTCATTAACTCTGACAGGATTTTACTTGCAGGTGTTAAAAAGGGGTTCAGTTTCTGATGTTACAGTTTTTTTGGGTAATCTGGGAACAGTTCAGGATCTCTGCACCAGGTAGTTGTGAGGCCTCCCTGCTGCGCTGTGTCTCTCCTTGGTACTAGGCTGCCTGTAGCTATACCTCGACCCTCTCTCACTGTCTTCACCTGTATGGCAGGCAGCGGGAGCTTCTCTAAGGGGCACTGCTGTACTCACTGCGGTCCCTAAGCTCTATGTAGCGGCTTTGCCTTCAGGTGCTGCTGCGGCCAGGAGATCTGCAGTCTCCCTGGCCCCCGGTCTTTATTGCTGGGCAGATTAGATCCCTCACAATCTCGGACGCCGGTGTCCGATAATCAGCGCTGTTCCTTGGGGATGAACCGGTCAGGCTCCACCTCCCCGGTCACTCCTCTTTTGCCTCACTCTTGAGCCCTCAGGCGGTCACACAGTTACTTGTGCGGGCTAAGCACCGCCCTCTCCATTTTTATGTCTTCCCTCACTCTCTGCTCGCACAGTCTCCTTTTCTCCAACTGTCAACTGTCTCTCTGACTCCACCTCCAAACCTGGCTTTAAAGGGGACCTCACCTGAACTCGACTTGTAGAGCTCCCCCTCCAGGCTTGAAGTGGAGATGTTGTATGTGGGATTACCTGATGTGGAGATCCTTCCCTGCCCAGGTACAGGTATATTTGTGGCAACTGAACCCTGGGGTGCCACATACGCGTTTCAGGAGGCTCTGCTCCCTTCCTCAGGACCAAACAGGCATAAGCTACATCAAATCCGATTTGATGTAACTTATGCCTGTTTGGTCCTGAGGAAGGGAGCAGAGCCTCCTGAAACGCGTAGACCTGTGCAAGAATAAAAAGTTTACATTAATCCAAGATTTCATCAGTGATCTTTGGCGCGGTTTACAAAGCCCCATTCTACAATCTCTCTCTGAAATAAGACTGTGCATTTGTTTGTTTTCAGTGTAAATAAAACTCTGACTTTATGGATTGAAAACCTGCGTGTGCCTCATTACTGCACCCCTGCCATTATCTACCAGAGCTGATTCCCTACAGCTTTTAAACCAGAGAGATATGTCACCAAAATAGTAAATAACATTCCCCACATGTCTACTTTACATCATCATTGTGAGCCCAAGAAGGTGATTGCGGTTTCTAACTGCACGGCACCAGAGCCTGACACGTGGGTGGTGTTGCTACCCTGCAAATACATACGTGTGTGCATCCTGCAGCCACCGAGCCACTGCTGAGTGACGCACATCACTGATCAGTGTCCAAGCTTGATTTTGGCCAGGATTTGTTTTTGATTGTTGGTATTTTATATAAAACTCCAGTTTTCTGCATGGCTATACCCTGGACATGCTTTGAGTGCATTCATAAACTTCTACATTTTCAGGGTTTAAATCCTAAGTCATATGAAATGGCTTGTTTAAAAGGCCACTTTTGACTTTTAGGATTGCTACTTCCAATAGGTGGCACTAGAGTTTGTCTCTTTCCTGGAGAGACAATTTGAATATTTCCCAGAGGGGCTTTGCAGCTATTAAGACCCCTCACTGTCCGCCAGACTGGTTTGTCAGGTCTCCGTAAGGAGAATAGTTTTCCCCGTGGTCCCCACTATAGCGTCTCATAAGCCAGATCAGTTCCCAAAATTTGCACTGACGAGGGGCAATCACGCCGAAACATCGTGTCTGCAAATTGGGGTTCTGATCTGGTTTAAATCCTACTCACACATGCCATCCTAATGCACTCAACCAAACACACACGCTAACCTGATGTACTCTACATGACACACACGACAACCTGATGGACAATGTGATGTACTCTGCATAACTCACATATGCCAACCTGACACGCTCTTCACATCTCACACATGCCAATCTGATGTATTCTACACAACACACACTTGCCAACCAGACACCACCACATTATTAAATTCACATAACAGGTGCCGGCTCCAAAATGTCACTTCTTCCCTTCCAAACCCTGCCGTGTGTCCAAACATTGTTTTGTCACCACATATGGGGTATCAGGATAAGAGAAATTGCCCACAAATTTTGGGGTCCATTTTATCCTGTTGCCCCTGTGAAAAGGAAAAATATGCAATCGAAAGAACATTTTTGTGGTAAATGTATTTTTTTTTTATTTTCATGGCACAAAATTCCCTAAAACACCTGGGGTTTGACAGGGCCCACCACACATCTACTTGAATTCCTTGGGGAGTCTAGTTTCCAAAATTGGTTCACTTCTGGGGGCTTTCCACTGTTTAGCCACATCAGGGTCTCTCCAAATGCAGCATGACACCTACAGATCATTACATCAAATTCTGCGCTCCAAAACGTCATTTCTTCCCATCCGAGCCCTGCCATGCACCCATAAAATGGTTTCCTACAACATATGGGGCATCATTATACCCGGGAGAAATTGCCCAATAAATTGTGGGGTCCAAGTTATCCTGTTGCCCTTGTGAAAATGAAAAAAAAGAGGCTAAAAGAACATTTTTGTGGTAAAATTGATTTTATTTTTTTTTAATTTTTTTTTCATTTTCAAGTCACAAATTTATAAAATCCCCTAAACCATCTAGGTATTCAAAGTGCTCACCACACATCTATATACATTCTTTGGGGGGGGGGGGGTCTATCTATTTTCCAAAATAGTAAACTTAAGGTCACTTCAAATGTGAAATGGTCCCTAAAAAAAAAAAAAAAAAGTTGCTTTGTAAATTTTGTTGTAAAATTGCTGATAAATTTTGAACCCTTCTAACTTCTTAACCAAAAAAAAATTCAAAAATTGTGTTGATGTAAAGTAGACATGTGGGAACTGTAATTTAATTTTTTTGTGTGACATAACTTTCTGGTTTAATGTCAGAAAAATTGAAAGATGCAAAATTTTCAACATTTTTGCCAATTTCCATTTTTTTTCAGGAATGTAAAAAAGATATTGTCCTAAATTCATCAATATGTAGTACAATCTGTCACGAAAAAAACAGTTGCAGAATCATTGGGGTCTGTTCAAGCGTTCCAGATTTCACCTCAAAAAGTGACACTGGTCAGAATTGAAAAAATGGCGCGGCCATGAAGGTGAAAACAGGCTCGAGGGTGAAGGGGTTGAAATTTTACTGTGTTAGTAATGGGGGTGAAAGACACCTCTCCATTTCTAACACTGAGGCTTGATGCCAGCTGTGTTTTTGGATGCTACACAGTGGACATCAACCCCAAAAACCTTTACCCAATTTTCCACTGTATGAGGGATTCAGGGAGAGATGAGGTGAAGTGCCTGAATTGGAGAATCTCCAGTTGCTCCACTTCTAGGGTAGGAGCGGGCTGTATTTTTAGGCTGTGAAGAGCCCAATAATCATGGTGTATAGATGTTCTTAGTCGATTCGGATTTTCAAAGCTCTTTTGCGTGATTACTCTCGCTGTTCCCGCTTCCAAACACCTCTGGGGGGTTTCTGTGCAACAATGTGTCCGCCATGCCATAAATCTATAGGGGCCTCTATCAATCTCAGAGTAGCTGTTGTTTGTGGATCAGAAGCCAAGAGCAGGAGAACAAGAAACATGTCTTTACTCCACATTTTCTAGGACAATCCACCCTCCACATTGATGGTTTTATTATTTAAAATTGCATTTTTTCAACTTGTAACACTAAAACTCTTGATGTGTATGTTTCTACAGACCGTCAGCAAGGACCACTGAGTCCAGACTTGCCGTGGATGCTACTGCGGAGAATGTTACGTAAGTAGTTTGCTGGCATGCAATAATGGAAATAAAAGATTAATATTTTTATATGAAGTTAAACTTAACTTAAAGGGGTTATCCGGCTTATTTTGTTTTGTTTGCTTTTTTCACTATTGGCATACATAGGGGCAGGTAATAGATACCAAGCAACTACTTACCGGCCCTGCTGTCAGCCCCTCTACCCCGCCTCAGAGCAGTCATGTGACCGCTCCTGCCGGGATTTTGCTACTTCCTGTGATGTCAACTGAGCAAGGAGTTTGTTGATGGGTATCTGTTAGGGCCAGATGGATGGGCAGACCCGGGAGGTGGATCCACTGGACCGAACTCCCCGA
Source organism: Anomaloglossus baeobatrachus (assembly GCF_048569485.1). Lineage (NCBI taxonomy): Eukaryota > Metazoa > Chordata > Amphibia > Anura > Aromobatidae > Anomaloglossus > Anomaloglossus baeobatrachus. The sequence continues at coordinate 56,864 of NW_027442893.1, forward strand.
AGAGGGAACGGAGTCCGGTAGCCGGAGCACTTTAGGTAGCAGAACAGTCCGTGCACTTAGAACACAATGGAGAAGTCCCTGGGACCACGGGGTCACTGATGGTGGTCCGGGTGACGGAGCTCAGGTTCGGAAGCCGGGATGATGTTAGGCGGGGTCCGGAACCGTTGGAGCAAGATGACGGGTCACCGCAGGGAACCGGGATGGTATGGACTGTCAGGATGGCAGATAGGCAGCGTTCGGGGTTCGAGATACAGCAGGACCGTATGGCAATGCAGGCTCGGCTCTAAAAGAGAGAGAGGTAAGTATCTCACAGGAACACAAGGAGACCTGACTCCTAGCTTGGGAAACACGAAGAACAGGCCCCGCCCCCTTGGACATTAATCCCCTTTATACCCTGTACCTGTGTGCATCATTTCCTGTCAGTGGACACTGGCCCTTCAAGAAAGGGTCAGTGACCGCGCGCGCGCCCTAATGCGCATGCGCGCGGCCCGGGTGCCAGAAGCCAGGGCAGGAAGCTGAGAGGAGGAAGCAGCAGCGCCGGCCAGGGGCTGGGAAGCCGACGGGCGCCGGGAGCGGGGACCAGGGAGCCTGGGGAGCGCGGCCAAAAGAGGCTGGAGAGCGGGGAGCGTGGCAGGTGAGCCGGGGAGCGGAGCGGAGGACCCGGGGAGCGTGACAGTACCCCCCCCCCACGCCCCCCTCCCCGCAACCGGGACAGGAAGGCACGGATCAGCGGAGTGCCCACATTCTCCCTGGGCTCCCAGGATCTATCCTCAGGACCATACCCTGCCCAGTCCACCAGGAAGAACTGTCGGCCTCGAACGGTCTTCATGGCCACGATATCCCTTACCGCATAGATGTCGTCCTCAGCAATAGGAGGAGGGGCCGGACTGGCAGCAGCGGAGAAGGGACCAAGGACAACCGGCTTGAGCAGAGAGACGTGGAAGGAGTTGGGTATCCTCATCGTGGCCGGAAGCTGCAGTTTGTAGGAGACCTCATTGATCTTGCCGATGACTTTAAACGGTCCGATGTAGCGAGGTCCCAGCTTGTAGGATGGTAACTTCAATCGGACGTACTTGGAAGCAAGCCAGACGAGATCTCCCGGAGAGAAACATGGAGGATCCAGACGTCTCTTGTCCGCGTGTCTCTTCATCCGCAGGGATGCACGTGCAAGGGACGCCTTAACTGAGTCCCAAATGGTTGTAAAGTCACGGAGTACTGCATCAGCAGCAGGGATGTCCGAGGAAGAGGATACAGGCAATGGGACAGACGGCTGAAGTCCGTAGACGACATGGAAGGGAGAACAGGAGGAGGACTCACTGACGTGGTGATTATGGGAGAATTCCGCCCAAGGAAGAAGTGTGGACCAATCATCATGATGGGCGTTGACGTAGTGACGTAAGAAAGTGGTCAATATCTGATTGACCCGTTCCACTTGGCCGTTCGACTGAGGATGGTAGGCAGAGGAAAAGTCCAGCGTTACTCCCAGATGTTTACAGAGAGCCCTCCAGAAGCGGGAGGTGAACTGAGTTCCTCTGTCGGACACAATGTGTGATGGAAAGCCGTGCAAGCGGAAGATGTGATGTATATAGGCGTCCGCGAGTTCCTGGGCAGAGGGCAGTCCAGCCATAGGGACGAAATGGGCCATTTTAGAGAACCGATCCACCACGACCCATATGACTGTGTGTCCGGAGGACAATGGCAAGTCCGTAATAAAGTCCATCGCAATGTGTTGCCAGGGAACTGAGGGTATGGGCAGAGGCAGAAGACGGCCATATGGCAGGTGTTTGGGCGTCTTGTTCCTGGCACAAGAAGAGCAAGCAGAGACAAAAGAGGCGACGTCCGTGCGAAGGGATGGCCACCAGTAATGACGTACAATCGCACCCCATGTCCTCTTCTGACCAGCATGACTGGCTGTTTTCGAGGCATGGCCCCAGTGTAGCACTTTATGCCTGTCTGTCTCAGAGACATAGGTCTTCCCGGGCGGTATCTGGGCCAGGGTGACAGGAGCCACCGGAATAATCTTACTTGGACAGACGATGGGTTGGGATGTCTCCTCTTCCTGCTCCATGGGCATGAAAGTCCTAGACAAGGCATCAGCACGTACATTCTTGTCCGCGGGTCGGAAATGGAGCTGGAAATCGAACCGGGCAAAGAACAAGGACCACCTGGCTTGCCGGGGGTTCAGTCGCTGAGCAGACCGCAGGTATTCCAGGTTTTTGTGGTCCGTGTAAATAATGACGGGGTACACTGCACCTTCCAGGAGATAGCGCCATTCCTCCAGAGCCAGTTTGACTGCCAATAGCTCTCGGTCACCGATGGTGTAATTGCGTTCAGGGGCGGAGAAGCTCTTGGAGAAGAAACCGCAAGTCACCATCTTCCCGGAGGAGGACTTCTGCATGAGCACTGCTCCGGCTCCTGAGGAGGAGGCATCCACCTCCAAGGTGAACTGGCGGTTTAACTCTGGACGGTGGAGTACAGGAGAGGAGGCAAAGGCTCGCTTTAGAGAGCCAAACGCGGCGTCGGCCGCAGGTGACCAGTCCTTTGGATTAGCCCCCTTCTTGGTCAAGGCGGAGAGAGGAGCAGTCAGAGCAGAGAAGTGAGGAATGAACTGGCGGTAATAATTGGCGAATCCCAGAAAACGTTGGATTGCCTTCAGTCCAGAAGGAGGAGGCCAGTTGAGAATGGCAGAGACCTTCTTTGGGTCCATCTGCAGTCCGGTCTCGGTGATGAGGTAACCCAGGAAGGGGAGAGAAGACTGTTCGAAGACACACTTCTCGTACTTGGCGTACAGACGATTCTCTCTCAGTCTTTGTAGAACCTGTTGCACGTTCTTACGGTGGGTCTGGAGGTCCGGAGAGAAGACAAGGATGTCATCCAGATATACCACCACACAGACGTAGAGAAGGTCCCGGAACACGTCGTTCACTAATTCTTGGAAGACGGCTGGTGCGTTACACAGGCCGAAGGGCATCACGCAGTATTCATAGTGCCCATCACGAGTGTTGAACGCGGTCTTCCATTCGTCCCCTGAGCGAATACGGACCAGGTTGTAGGCACCCCGAAGATCCAACTTGGTGAAGACACGAGCTCCTCTGAGCCGATCAAACAATTCGGGGATGAGCGGCAGGGGGTACTTGTTTTTTACGGTAATTTGGTTCAATCCCCGGTAGTCTATGCATGGTCGTAGGTCGCCCTCTTTCTTCTTTACAAAGAAAAAGCCAGCTCCAGCAGGAGAGGAGGATCTCCGAATGAATCCCCTAGCCAGGCTCTCTGTGATGTACGTAGACATGGCCCTTGTTTCGGCTGGAGACAATGGATATATCCTTCCTCGAGGTGGTGTAGTTCCCGGGAGCAGGTCAATGGCACAATCGTAAGGGCGATGTGGCGGAAGTACCTCTGACTCCTTCTTATCAAAGACGTCTACGAAGGACCAATAGGCTGAGGGTAGTCCCGGTAGGGTCTCTGGAACCGGAGGTCGCCGGATGGGTTTTATGGTCTTCAGACAGGTATCATGGCAAGAAGACCCCCATCGAGTGATATCGCCAGTGCCCCAGCTGACTGAAGGTTCGTGTGTCCGCAACCAAGGAAGACCCAGCAGGATTTGATGTGACATGTGTGGGAGGACGTAGAGAGCGATGTTCTCGGTGTGCAGAGCGCCGATACGCAGTTCAAGCGGCTTGGTGATCCAGGAGATGGTGTCAGAGAGGGGTCTCCCATCCACAGAGGCAATCACAAGAGGTTTGGCGAGTGGAGTAACAGGCACCTGGTATTTGTCCACCGTGGCCTGCTGGATAAAATTGCCTGCTGCCCCAGAATCGAGGTACGCCTCAGCCGTAAACCGCGTCTCTCCCGTTGTCACTTGCACAGTCCATGTAACCGGGTCTGAGAGAGTCCCAGCACCTAGGGTGGCCTCTCCTACCAACCCTAGGCTTTGGAGTTTCCCGGCCTCTCTGGACAGGCGCGTAGCAGGTGTGTGCCCTCTCCGCAGTAGAAGCAGAGACCCTTGGCGAGTCGCTCTGCTCGACGTTGTTCAGACTGTCGCACACGGTCGATCTGCATGGGCTCATGGACGGAGGCACCAGAGGTCGTTGACTGGAGTACGGCGGGCTTCTGTGGAGGAGAGGCATGCCGTACCGGACGTCTCTCACGGGACACCTCTTTGGACCGCTCCTGAAAGCGAATGTCCACTCGAGTCGCTAGGGTAATCAGGGCGTCCAGGGTGGACGGTACGTCACGTCCAGCCAGCTCATCTTTGATTCGACCCGCGAGTCCTTCCCAGAAGGCGGCTGTTAGGGCCTCGTTATTCCACCCGAGTTCTGAAGCCAAGGTGCGGAAACGGATGGCGTATTGATCCACCGTCAGAGTTCCTTGACGTAACCGGAGAAGAGATGAAGCAGACGCGGAGGCGCGTCCCGGCTCGTCAAAGGTGCTGCGAAAGGCCTGCAGGAACTCTTGGAGATTCTTGGTCATAGGGTCCTCCTTCTCCCACAAGGGGTTCATCCACGCCAGTGCCTCGCCCTCTAGGTGAGACATTATGAAGGCGACCTTGGCTTGGTCGGAGGCAAACAAATGCGGCAGCTGCGTGAAATGAAGGGAGCATTGGTTTATAAACCCCCTGCAGGTCTTGGGATCTCCGGCGTACCGGGGTGGTGAAGCCAAACGAAGTCTGGAAGCATCCGAAGAGGCTGCCACGGGAGCGGGAGCCGTGGATTGACTAGTGGAGACCCGGGGCGCAGAAGATGTGACCGAGGCTTGTAGCGTGTTCAGGCGGGCGTCCACGGAAGTCATAAAGTTCAGCATGCGGGTCTGGACTTCACGCTGGCGTTGGAGTTCCTCTTGCAAGGCCGCTAGCGCTTCGGCGGGATCCATGGCCTGTTCTTACTGTTAGGGCCAGATGGATGGGCAGACCCGGGAGGTGGATCCACTGGACCGAACTCCCCGAAGAGGGAACGGAGTCCGGTAGCCGGAGCACTTTAGGTAGCAGAACAGTCCGTGCACTTAGAACACAATGGAGAAGTCCCTGGGACCACGGGGTCACTGATGGTGGTCCGGGTGACGGAGCTCAGGTTCGGAAGCCGGGATGATGTTAGGCGGGGTCCGGAACCGTTGGAGCAAGATGACGGGTCACCGCAGGGAACCGGGATGGTATGGACTGTCAGGATGGTAGATAGGCAGCGTTCGGGGTTCGAGATACAGCAGGACCGGATGGCAATGCAGGCTCGGCTCTAAAAGAGAGAGAGGTAAGTATCTCACAGGAACACAAGGAGACCTGACTCCTAGCTTGGGAAACACGAAGAACAGGCCCCGCCCCCTTGGACATTAATCCCCTTTATACCCTGTACCTGTGTGCATCATTTCCTGTCAGTGGACACTGGCCCTTTAAGAAAGGGTCAGTGACCGCGCGCGCGCCCTAATGCGCATGCGCGCGGCCCGGGTGCCAGAAGCCAGGGCAGGAAGCTGAGAGGAGGAAGCAGCAGCGCCGGCCAGGGGCTGGGAAGCCGACGGGCGCCGGGAGCGGGGACCAGGGAGCCTGGGGAGCGCGGCCAAAGGAGGCTGGAGAGCGGGGAGCGTGGCAGGTGAGCCGGGGAGCGGAGCGGAGGACCCGGGGAGCGTGACAGTATCACTGCAAATGTCATTTTGACTCCCTGCTGCCACACAGTACCCTGCACCCTCTTCGTATTCCGTACTCTCTCTTCCCCGTCCCCTGTGTGCAGCTGTCTGCTCTGTGGGTTGTGGCTAGAAGGACCTGTCTGGGAAGTGAGCGTGACCATTTTGGTTAGTAGGGATTACTGGCTTGGTTGGTAGGCGTGGCAAAGTTTCCCGCCATCCACTATAATCATGCAAGGGGGAGGTACCCCCCCCTTACTTTCCCCCTACATCTGGACGTCTTACCCCCAGACTCCCTGATTTTGTTATAAACAACTCCATGACCACATGAAGTATCTTCGTGATATCAGTTATGTTGGTGGAGGCCATGGACATGATGTCAGGAAAGGTCCTTTAGCCAACTGGAATTTAGCCTCTACAGTGCGCTGTAATATCTCCCCGCGCTGTGATTTGGTGATGCAAGCTTATGAATAAGAACAAGCTGACAGCAGCGTCACCTGCGGGCGCCGCTGATCTCCTGTGCACTATATTTCTCCACTGCGCTATGTGATGAGCTGCTGTCGGCTTATGAATAGGAAAAAGCCTGCAGCAGCATCATTTGTGAGCGCCACTGATCTCCTGTGCACTGTATTCTCCCCCTGCTCTATATGATGAGCTGCTGCGGGCTTATCAAGAGCAACAAGCTGACAGCAGCATCACCTGGGGGCGCCGCTGATCTCCTGTGCTCTGTATTCTCCCCCTGCTCTATATGATGAGCTGCTGCGGGCTTATCAAGAGCAACAAGCTGACAGCAACGTCACCTGGGGGCGCCGCTGATCTCCTGTGCTCTGTATTCTCCCCCTGCTCTATGTGATGAGCTGCTGTGGGCTTATCAAGAGCAACAAGCTTACAGCAGCATCACCTGGGGGCGCCGCTGATCTCCTGTGCTCTGTATTCTCCCCCTGCTCTATATGATGAGCTGCTGCAGGCTGATCAAGAGCAACAAGCTGACAGCAGCATCACCTGGGGGCGCCGCTGATCTCCTGTGCTCTGTATTCTCCCCCTGCTCTATATGATCTATATTAATGTTTTTTTATGTGTAAAATTTGTGCAAAGCCAGAAAAATCATAGATAAATGCTAGATAGTCAGATATATGGACTGATATAGATACTAGAAACAGTAGACCGAGATAGATGACTTAGATATATAGCTATATAATATAGATAGATGGATGATATATAGATAGAGAAAGCTAGATAGCTTGTACAACTACAACAGCGGAAGTAATTACTAATTTTAGTGAAAAAATTGATGTAGTTGTCCCCCTCCCCCTAATTGGATCCAAGATCCACCCGCACCTGTTTCCCTGTTAAGTCGCTCGGCCAAAGTGCGGCAGCGTGATTTAAATGGCCACGGCGGGGACCGTGCGCTTCCTCGCCGCCATCTGCAGCCACGTGAAGTGATCACGGGGTACCGATGGTTGCTATGGTAGCGTCAGGTCATGTGATGATCCTGACACTTCCATATCATAGTTTGTCTAAGGCCGGCTTCTCACTTGCGATTTTCTCGCAGTAGTGCAATGCGAAAAATTCTCGCATTGCACTCGGACACATGTTAAACAATGAGGCAGCTCCTATCTGCTATTTTTTTCTCAGTCCAAATTGGACTGAGAAAAAAAATCGCAGCAGGCTGCTATTTGTAGAGTTTCACGCACGAGTCTCTCCATTGCAACTCTATGGGAGCGTGAAAAAAAAAAGCATGTCACATGGACCGGCACTCACACCATCCTACTGACATTCGTTTTTCTAAATACATTAATCGCATGTTTCTCAAAACACTGGAAATGAGTGAGGTCTAACAATGTCGGTCAATCATAGAGATTGACCGACATTGTGAGACCTCACTCATTTCCAGTGTTTTGAGAAACATGCGATTATTGTCAGTCGGTCTCTCCCTCTCGGTCTCTATTCTCTCTCTTGTCGGTCTGTCTCTCTCTCTGTCCATGTCGGTCTATCCCTCTCCCCCCTCTCTCATATTCACTGATCCCCAGTCACCGGCGCGGCGCTGCACCGCGTTCATACTGCTCCGGCGGCTTCTCTTTTGAAAAAGCCGGCCGCTCATTATTCAATCTCGTATTCCCTGCTTTCCCCACCCACCGGCGCCTATGATTGGTTGCAGTCAGACACGCTCCCACGATGAGTGACAGCTGTCTCACTGCAACCAATCACAGCTGCCAGTGGGTGGGTCTATATAATGCAGTAAAAAAAAAATAAAAAAAAAAAATGGCGTGCGGTTCCCCCCAATTTTAATACCAGCCAGGGTAAAGCCACACAGCTGCAGGCTGGTATTCTCAGGATGGGGAGCCCCACGTTATGGGGAGCCCCCCACCCTAACAATATCAGCCAGCAGCCGCCCGGAATAGCCGCATCCATTAGATGCGACTGTCCCGGGACTGTACCCGGCCATCCCGAATTACCTTGTGCGGTGGCAATCGAGGTAATAAGGAGTTAATGGCAGCAGCCCATAGCTGCCACTAAGTCCTTGATTAATCATGGCAGGCGTCTCCCCGAGATACCTTCCATGATTAACCTGTAAGATTAAGAAAATTAAGACATACACCCTAAAATCCTTTATTTGAAATAAAAAACCCTCTTTTACCACTTTATTCAAGACCCCAAATACCCTTCCATGTCCGACGTAATCCACAGAGGTCCCTCGACGCTGTCAGCTCTGCTACATCGGAAGCTGACAGAGAGCGGTCACAGACCACGACCGCTCTCTGTGAGCTACCCGCAGCGACTGAAGTGAGTCGCGCTATCAGCGATAACGTCACTCAGGTTACCCGCAGCCACAGATCTCAGCGGGAGGACTTCTGCTGTGGCCACGGGAAACCTCAGTGACGGGGCGGCTCACTGTGGTCACTCAGGGGATTTGCGGTCACCGGTGAGACCTTCACCGGTGACCGAAAATCAGGCCATGTCACACAGACAGAGCCGTGGGATGACAATGAAGTCAGGTGACGTTCATCCGACTTCATTCTGATCGTGCAGCTCTGTCTGTGTCTGCTGTCATCGGCTATTCAGCTCTGCTACATTGCTCTGTCTGTGGCTGCTGTCAGCGGCCAAGAAGCAGAGCTGAATGGCAGATGACAGCTGCTGAGTGAAAAAATAAAAGGATCATACATGGATCACACACGCATTACACACGCTCTGCTAGCCTGGAAACAAAAAAAAGCATTGCACTTGCATTGCACACTGACCTAACGTGCACTAAAATCGGCCGAGTTTTTTTCATGAAAGTCGGACCGATTTTACACGCATAAGTGTGTTTCCAGCCTAAGAACCGCGTAAGCTGTGGCTATTAAGGGAACAGTGACCTTTTATGATCAGAGCTGTACAGCTCTCATCAGAAAAAATGCAGCAGCAATCAGACTGCTGATCCCTATACTAGAGGGACTAGTAACAAAAAAAAAGTTTTAAAAAATAAAAATCTAATCTATTAAGTTATTTTTTTACAGGTTTTTTTCTTCTTTAAAGCGGGCTTTACATGCAATGACATCGCTAACGAGATGTCGTTGGGGGTCACGGAATTCGTGACGCATATCCGACTTCGTTAGCGACGTCGTTGCGCGTGAAACGATCAAAATTACTTACCTGATCGTTGACACTTCGTTCCTTTCCCGAATATCGTTGCTGTTGCAGGACGCAGGTTGTTCTTCGTTCCTGCGGCAGCACACGTCGCTATGTGTGACACCGCAGGAACGAGGAACATCACCGTACCTGCAGCCGCCCGCAATGAGGAAGGAAGGAGGTGGGCGGGATGTTCAGCCCGCTCATCTCCGCCCCTCTGCTTCTATTGGGCGGCCGCTTAGTGACGCCGAACGAACCACCCCCTTAGAAAGGAGGTGGTTCGCCGGCCACAGTGACATCGCTAGGCAGGTAAGTATGTGTGACGGGTCCTAACGATGTTGTGCGCCACGGGCAGCAATTTGCCCGTGACGCACAACCGATGGGGGCGGGTGCTTTCACCAGCGACATCGCTAGTGATGTCGTTGTGTCTAAAGCCCGCTTAAGTTTAAATAATAGTTTTGAATGACACCATTCATTTTACTCTATAGTTTATTGGAAAGTGGTGAAAAAAATCCACATGTGGAGAAATTGTGAAATTCCACAATGGTGTGGTTTTTGGTTTTTTTTATTCACCATGTTCACTATATGGCAAAACTTACATGTCTGTATAATGCCTCAGGTACGAGTTCATAGATACCAAACATGTATACTTCTTTTATGTAAGGGGTGAAAAATTCAGAAGTTTTGGGTAGATGCGCTGTATTTATTGCTTGTTATTGCATTTTAAGGCAATGTTACGGCAACCAAAAAAAACACGTAATTTTGTCGTTTGGAATTTCTTTTCTTGCTACGCCGTGTACCAATCAAATAAATTGATTTTATATGTTGATAGATCAGGCATTTCTGAAAGCGGCGATACTAAATATGTGTGTCATTTTTTAACTGTTTTATTTTCAATGAGGGCGGTGATTTGAACTTTAGTTTTGGGGGGGGGGGTTTTTTCATTTTTTTTTTATTGATTTTTGATAGTCTGATCCACCCGCTCCTTTTAGCTGCTTATATCTGCTTATCAGATCAGCAGACAAGTGCAGGGATTACCGCGGGCTCCCACATAGGGCTGACACGGCCAAGGACGAACCAGTGCATCCTTGGTCTCGAAGGGACTGCCTGAAATCTGGAAGCCATGGACGTCTCCAAACGCTGGGTGTACTCCTTGGTGATGCTTTGCTTCCCTTTCCTCAATTGAACATTGCCGGTTATCTTTCTGCCTTAACCTCTTAATGACAGAGCCAATTTTGCAATTTTCAAACTGAATTTTTACGCTTTTAAACCGGAGATTTACATCACACAAAATAGTTAATAAATAACATTTCTCACCTGTCTACTTTACATCAGCCCCATTTTTGAAATTTTTTTTTTTTGTTAGGAAGCTAGAAGGGTTAAACAAACGTTTATCAGCAATTTCTCATTTTTACAACAAAATTTACAAAACTATTTTACTATCACATACATTTCACATTTGAAGTGACAATGAAGAGGCCTAGGTGACAGAAAATACCCAACGGTGTTTAATGTCACATTAAGGCTATGTACGCACGTTGCGTAATTTCATGCATTTACACTGTGTTTAGCACTGCAGCGTAAATGCATGTGTCCTGCGTCCCCAGCACAATCTATGAAGATTGTGCAAAATCCATCCGCACGTTGTGTTTGAGAGCGCAGCGATTTGCATGCTGAAATTTTGATCTTAATCGCTGCGCTCAAAAAAGCAACTGTCACTTATTTGGTGCGCTTTGGATGCTGCTCTTACTCTGTCTATGGCCTCTTTCACACGTACGTGCCTCCGGTACGTGTTTGGCAGTTTTTTCACGTACCGGAGACACGTACACACGTAGACCTAGGTATTCCTATGGTTCTGGACACACGTAAGTATTTGCGCACGGAACGTGTGTCCGTTTCGTACTTACGTGTTTCTCACGCTGACATGTCCGTTTTCTCTCCGGCATCACGGGTGTCACACAGAATGCAAACGTGTCACACGTAATGCAAATGGACCACACGGATGTGTTCTGTGTGACACGCACCGGAGAAAAGACATGTGTGTGAGAAAAAAACAAAACTTTACTCACCTTCTCCAGCCCTGCAGTCTCTGCCGCTGCTGTCACTTGCTGCCGACCGCCGCTCATTATGCTAATTGAATATTCACTTCACTGCGGCCAGAAGCTGCAGAAGCGGGGAGTCGGCAGGACCGGAGACCGAAGATCAGCACCACGGACAGCGATGCCAGGGACAGGTGAGCAGAAAGTTCCGGTTCTTCGTGTGTTATCACGTATAACACACGGAGAACACACGTAGTGCCATAAACACGGCTCACGGAGGGCAAAACGCACCTCTGACACGTCCGTGAAAAACGTGCGTGGTTTTTCACGAACGTGTATAAGAGGCCTATGGGAGAGGCAGCATCCACAGCGCATGAAATCGGCATCTATTCTGCAGACACACTGCATCCATTATGCAGTGTTTCTGCAGCGATTTGAAGTGCACATGGGCTGCCAGATCACTGCAGAATTTTCAGCATGGACACTACGCAACGTGCGCACATAGCCTAAAGGCCGCTTTACACGCTGCGACATTGCTAGCATCGGCCCGCCCCCGTCGGTGGCACGATATGTGGTGATCGCTGCTGTAGCGAACATTATCGCTACGGTAGCGTCACACGCACATACATGTGCAGCGACGTCGCTGTGACTGGCGAACCGCCTCCTTTCTAAGGGGGCGGTTCGTTCAGCGTCACAGCAGCGTCACTGAACTGCCGTCCAATAGAAAAAGAGGGGAGGAGACGAGCGGCTGGAACATGCTGCCAACCTCCTTCCTTCCTCCTTTTCCGGTGGCCGCAGGTAAGGAGATGTTTGTCATTCCAGCGGCGTCACACATAGCGATGTGTGCTGCCGCAGGAACGACAAACATCGTACCTGCAGCAGCAACGATAAATTGGGAAGAGGGGGCGATGTCACCGATGAGCGATTTTGAACGTTTTTGCGACGATTCAAAATCACTCATAGGTGTCACACACAACGACATCGCTAAAGCGGCCGGATGTGCGTCACAAATTCCGTGACCCCCAACGAGATCGCTTTAGCGATCTCGTAGCGTGTAAAGCCACCTTTAGAACGTTTAAACCTTCTAACATGTCACAAAAGGGGATGTCAGGAATGAAGCTGATGCAAAGTAGATATCTAGTGAATACTAACTAATTTTTTTTTTTTCCATGTTATTCTTCAGGAGCCATACGAACGTCAACACTCCTAATTCTATAAGACGCAGCCAAAGACTAAGCATGAAAGAAAAATTATATTATAATTATGACCAAATCTACCTTTATGAATCTGAGAGGCTTCGAGGAGGTATATTGTATATGTTTGTATGTACCTATTATAATTTGTTATATGTGTAATATGCGTTCTAACTCTAGATGGTCTTGTACTTTTGGCCATCATTTTGAGTTTGAAGGGGAATTTGTAATCCCACTTTAGTATATGTCTGTATGAGTGATAAGTTACCAGACATTTTACCTTGATCAAATGTATAGGGGCAGGGCTGCTTTTAAAGAATATATTAAATTGTACCTTTTAGTATTGTTTTCTCTTAAAGGGAACCTGTCAGGTGCAATATGCACCCAGAACGACGAGCAGTTCTGGGTGTGTATTTTTAATCCCTGCCTAATTTTCCCTGTATCTAGTAGCATACATAAAGAGATCTTTATAAAACATTTCTAAAGATCTTTTATGATATGCTAATGAGCGCAGGGACAAGTCGCAAGGGTATTCGTTCCTGCGCTCATTACGCCCTCTTAGCACGCCCTTGTTGGCGTACATACAAGCTAACATGCTATTCAGTGCCCATGGCCCAACGTCATCATTGACAGTGATACTTGTATCATTGTCCATTGCACCGCCTCAGACACCGGGCTTTAGGCCTGAAACACACATCCGTGAAACACGTGCGTGTTTGGTCCGTTTCCGTGTATACTGGAGACACGGCCAAACGTGCACCAATGTTACTATATCTCTGCGGTTACAATTGCGTTTTTGGTTATGTCCGTGAGTCCGTCTCCGTGATGCGTTTTTTGGTCCGTGTCTCACGCCAGCATGTCCGTTTTATTCACGCAACACGCAGCACGGACCCAATGAAAGTCAATGGGTCTGTGCGCACGTCCGAGTGACACGGACGCATCTCTGTTTGTTCCCTGTATGTTTTGTGCTTTTTTCATGTGATGTCAGTCTTTTTTCTTTTTATGTTTCGTTCTCTCCCTCAGTCCGTCGGTCGGTCTCTATGTCTGTCTGTCCCTCTAGCTGTCTGGCGGTTAGTTCCCCCCTCTCTCATACTTACCATTCCCCGATCTCCGGCGCGGCGCTGCACGGCTGTTATAAAAACTCCGGCGGCTTTTCCTCTTTTGAAAAAGCCGGCCGCCCATTAATCAATCTCGTATTCCCTGCTTTACCCGCCCACCGGCGGCTGTGATTGGTTGCAGTGAGACACGCCCACCACGCTGAGTGACAGCTGTCTCACTGCACCCAATCACAGCAGCTGGTGGGCGTGTCTATACTGTGCAGTAAAATAAATAAATAAATAATTAAAAAAAATGGCGTGCGGTCCCCCCCATTTTAATACCAGCCAGATAAAGCCATACGGCTGAAGGCTGGTATTCTCAGGATGGGGAGCTCCACGTTATGGGGGGCCCCTCACCCTAACAATATCAGTCAGCAGCCGCCCAGAATTGCCGCATACATTATATGCGACAGTTCTGGGACTGTACCCGGCTCTTCCCGATTTACCCTGGTGCGTTGGCAAATCGGGGTAATAAGGAGTTATTGGCAGCCCATAGCTGCCAATAAGTCCTAGATTAATCATGTCAGGCGTCTATGAGACACCTTCCATGATTAATCTGTAAGTTACAGTAAAAAAACACACACACCTGAAAAAATCCTGAAAAAGCAGGGAATACGAGATTGATTAATGGGCGGCCGGCTTTTTCAAATTAGAAAAAGCCGCCGGAACAGTGTGAACGCCGTGCAGCGCCGGTGATCGGGGAACGGTGAGTATGAGATAGGGGGGGACACTTCAGTCACTCGGGGGATTAGTGGTCACCGGTGAATCCTTCACAGGTGACCGCTAATCAGTACACGGCACAAAGACAGAGCCGCGGCATGAGAATGAAGTCGGGTGAAGTTCACCCGAGTTCATTCTCATCCCGCTACTCTGTCTTCCGACATGTAGTAACGACATTTTGCATCACACACGTACATTTCACACGGACAACACACACACACATGTCAGTTATTTCACTCACGCACACACGGACATTCCACACGCACATACGGCTAGCATACGGGATACACACGCAGGCCACACATACCATAAAAACGGACCTAAAAAACGGAAAACGGACCCGAAAAACGGCCCGTTTTACACGGACATGGTTTTCACGGATGTGTGGCGGAGGCCTTAGGGTCAGTGTGCATGGATCAGAAGTCACAGCACTTCCGATCATGTGCACTAGACCTCTCTGAAGCCAAGACAAAAACACCCGGCTTTATAGAGCGCATGACCAGAAGTGCGGGGCATTCTGATCCATGCGCACTAACCCCAAGCCAGCGTTCTGAGGCGGTGCAACGGACAGAGGTACGGACGTCACTGCCCATGATGGCCATGGGCATGGAATAGCATGTTTGCATGCCCCTATGGGTGTGATAACATGCTAGGAGCGCGGAATTCGTGCAGGAATGGACGCCCTTGCGACTAGTCCCTGCGCTCATTAGCATATCATGAAGGATCTTTAAAAATACAAAAAGAGATTTTAAGAAAAAGTATGTTATTAGATAAAGGGACTTTTAGGCAAGGATTAGCAACTATGCACCCAGAACTGCTTACCTGACAGACTCCCTTTAACCCCTTCACGACTGCGTGACATGATAGTATGTCCTATGTCAACGTGACTTAACCAAGGGATGTACCGTTACGTCCTAACCATTGTGAGGGCACAGGGAGCTGTGCTCCCACGAACGTGGCCAGTGGCTCGGCTTACCTGACAGCCGACCCAATGCCCCCACAGCCAGAGATGGTGCCTGTGCCGTCCCTGGCTGTTGAACTCCCTAATTGCTGCAATCAGTACCAATCGCAACACATAGAGGTTTAGTAGAGGTATTGCTCTTCCCGCTAATCGGGACCCCCATGA
>NW_027442894.1:0-72207 GCF_048569485.1 Anomaloglossus baeobatrachus
TCGAGCAGAGCGGCTCGCCAAGGGTCTCTGCTTTTACTGCGGAGAGGGCACACACCTGCTACGCGCCTGTCCAGAGAGGCCGGGAAACTCCAAAGCCTAGGGTTGGTAGGAGAGGCCACCCTAGGTGCTGGGACTCTATCAGACCCAGTTACATGGACTGTGCAAGTGACAACGGGAGAGACGCGGTTTACGGCTGAGGCGTACCTCGATTCTGGGGCAGCAGGCAATTTCATCCAGCAGGCCACGGTGGACAAGTACCAGGTGCCTGTTACTCCACTCGACAAGCCCCTCGTGATTGCCTCTGTGGATGGGAGACCTCTCTCTGACACCATCTCCTGGATCACCAAGCCGCTTGAACTGCGTATCGGTGCTCTGCACACCGAGAACATCGCTCTCTACGTCCTCCCACATATGTCACATCAAATCCTGCTGGGTCTTCCCTGGTTGCGGACACACGAGCCTTCAGTCAGCTGGGGCACTGGTGATATTACTCGATGGGGGCCTTCTTGCCATGAGAGGTGTCTGAAGACCATACAACCCATCCGGCGACCTCCGGTTCCCGAGTCCCTACCGGGACTGCCCTCAGCCTATTGGTCCTTCGTGGACGTCTTTGACAAGAAGGAGTCCGAAGTACTTCCGCCACATCGTCCTTACGATTGTGCCAGTGACCTCATTAGCGATCTCGCTGTGTGTGACACTGAGCAGCGATCTGGCCCCTGCTGCGAGATCGCTGCTCGTTACACACAGCCCTGGTTCGTTTTCTTCAAAGGCGCTCTCCCGCTGTGACGCACAGATCGCTGTGTGTGACAGCGAGAGAGCGACGAAATGAAGCGAGCAGGGGAGCAGGAGCCGGCATCTGGCAGCTGCGGTAAGCTGTAACCAGGGTAAACATCGGGTAACCAAGGTGGTTACCCGATATTTACCTTAGTTACCAGCCTCCGCAGCTCTCATGCTGCCTGTGCTGCCGGCTCCGGCTCTCTGCACATGTAGCTTCTGTACACATCAGGTTAATTAACCCGATGTGTACTGTAGCTAGGAGAGCAAGGAGCCAGCGCTAAGCAGTGTGCGCGGCTCCCTGCTCTCTGCACATGTAGCTGCAGTACACATCGGGTTAATTAACCCGATGTGTACTGTAGCTAGGAGAGCAAGGAGCCAGCGCTAAGCAATGTGCGCGGCTCCCTGCTCTCTGCACATGTAGCGATGTTATGATCGCTGCTGCGTCGCTGTGTTTGACAGCTAAGCAGCGATCATAACAGCGACTTACCAGGTCGCTGTTACGTCACAGAAAATGGTGACGTAACAGCGACGTCGTTGTCGCTGTCGCTATGTGTGAAGCACCCCTAAGTCTTTTGGTTGCTGATTTAGTGTATTTATCTTGTAGCCTCCTGATGAACCATACGGTGTGTTGTATGGGGAAACGCGTTGAGGTGGAGATAATCTGTTTGAGGTGGAGATAATCCAATCTATGAAGTTGAAGGCTCACCTCTATCAATATAAAGGGAATTGTTGGAGAGCACTCCTATATACCTCCTTGGATTTATAAGGACTGAAATCTTCCTTCCTTCCATACTATGTGGCGCTGCCTGAACCATTTTGTGTGGTCCCAAGGATAAGTTTGGGCTCTGACTCCATCCCTTATTTTGTGAACCTTCATTTTTTGACAACTGTATATGGTTATTGTACACATTGTCTTTGTATTTTTATACATGCGACCGTTTGGTCTAGTACTTATGGTTATATATGCACGTTGGTGGTATGTGGCTTTGACCTATATAAAAAATAAAAAATCTTATAAATTTGGAATAATTGAACTATTTACATAATTAAAGCCTCCCCGAATGGTAAGAGTCCGGGTGCGGACGGATTTACCTCCAAATTTTATAAGATATTTGGTGACCAAATTGTCCCTTTCCTCACGGGGGTTTTTGGCTCTGTATCTGGAGACTCACCCTTTGTCGCCCAGTCCCTAGAAGTCCATATTAGTGTTCTACCCAAATCGGGGAAGGATCATTCATCTGTCTCTAGCTACAGACCTATCTCCCTCATCAATGCTGACATCAACATTTTTGCCAAGGCTCTCGCCAATAGACTGGCTCCACTTCTTCCCGATATTATTCACACTGATCAGGTTGGCTTTGTATTGGGTCGTGAGGCCAGGGACAATACCAACAAAACCCTTATTCTTATGGCGCGGGCTAAGGCCAGAGGTCTCCCTACGTGCCTTCTCTCCATTGATGCAGAGAAGGCCTTTGATAGAGTCAGCTGGGAGTTTGTGATGGCCTCTCTGCGGCAGGTGGGACTGGGAGACAAATTCATTGAAAGGGTCTCTTCCCTTTATAGGAATCCCTCTGCCAGGGTCAAAGTCAATGGGTTTCTCTCATTACCAATTGCAATACATAATGGTGCACGTCAGGGGTGCCCCCTTTCCCCCCTACTTTATGTCCTGGTTATGGAACACCTTGCCGTGACCATCAGAAACAATTCCAGTATCCACGGGATAGGGGTGGGGGGTGGGGAATGCAAGGCAGCTCTTTACGCAGATGATCTATTTCTGTTCATTTCACAGCCTCGCCTTTCCTTCCCCTCACTTATTCAAGAGTTTGAAAAATTCAGTCACCTCAGCAACTTTAAGGTCAATTACTCCAAATCCGAGGCATTAAACATATCTCTCCCTGATGCTGAGGTGGATCATATCAAGAAAAATTTCCCCATCAAGTGGCAGGACTCCGCCATTACTTACTTAGGGATAACAGTCCCCGTGGATCTCTCAAAACTATATCAGCTTAACTACCTTCCCCTTCTCAACAGGACAAGAAAGGATCTTACCTCATACAATAGTAAAAGACTATCCTGGTTTGGACGAATAAATGTTATCAAAATGGACGTTTTGCCTCGCTTTTTGTACTTGTTCCAGACGGTCCCCTTGGTTCATCCTGCGGCCTTTTTCTCCAGCCTGCAGTCAGTTATCACGCGCTTCGTGTGGGGAGGTAAGCGCCCGAGGATAAGCTTCACTACCCTTTGCAGACTTAAAAGCCAGGGGGGGGCTGGATTGCCCAACCTTAAACTCTATCATAAAGCGGCTCTACTGATGCGATTACTAGATTGGCAATATCATGGGGCCACAAAGCAGTGGGTAAGCCTAGAAGAAATGGACCACAAGATCCCCTTGCGTTACCTCCCTTGGATTAGCTTGGGCTCCAGGGGCCAGCCTCTCTCTGAGGTTTATCTCTTGAGGGCGACATTGAGGACGTGGGATTTAGAAACCAAGAGGGGTCATCTGTCCAGGGGGTGCGGTCCCCTCTCCCCTATCTTTTCAAACCCAGATTTTGCCCCGGCTGTTGGGCCCGATGTTTTCCTGTGCCGGAGGAGGAGCGGGGACGTGCGATTCTTTCACATACTTCAGGGATCCCCATTGCCCACATACGACTTGCTCTCTACCTCTGTCTTGGGAGGGGCCATACCCTGGTTTGAATACTTCCAGATCAGGTCTTTCTTGACCGGATCAGGCCGGGAGGCACTTTATGCTGCCCCCCCCTCCTCGTTTGAAAAGCTCTTTCTTTTGGAAGAGGCTCCGGGACATACCCTGTCCCTTATCTATAACCTTTTGATCCAGAAGGGGGATGTGGACGAGCTCAAATTTGTGGGGGGATAGAGTAGAGACTTGGGCGTGACTATCCGGGTTGAGGAATGGAGGACTGCTTTTCTTTTCACTCACAAATTTTCTAGGGCTTGTTCGGTCCAGGAAAAGGGTTATAAAATTCTCACCCGCTGGTACCGCTGCCCTCATGCCCTACACGCAATCTTCCCTTCAGTGTCAGACAGATATTGGCGGTGTAATCACAAGAGGGGGGATATGTTGCATATATGGTGGAGCTGTAGCCTCATTAAGCCTTTTTGGAGTGGGGTCTTCTCGGCATACAATAACATTAGTGGGGAGGCCCTCTCTGGTTCTCCACAAATCGCTCTCTTATCTATCCTACCGGGGTCTGTAAATTCTCAGAAAATGAGACTATTGCGGTTTTGTCTAGCGGCTGCTCGAGCCGTGATCCCCAGACACTGGAGGTCCACCCGTGCCTCCGCCTTGGATGAGTGGCTTGAGGAGATGGCCCCTTTACAGAATGGAGAGTCTCACTGCTGAAATTCAGGATGCTAGTGAAAAATTTATTAAGATCTGGAGTCCCTGGGTCATTTTTTTGATTCTCCGGACTTCAGGTCCCTCTTTGGGGCGAGTTGAGACTCTACCTAGATTTTCCCTGCTAGTTATTCCCGGCCTTTCTTGCCCTTCCCCCATGATCCTTTTCCCCGTCATCATTCACTTTGTCTACTTCCCTCTTTCTTTCTCTCTTTATTTCTTTTCCTTCGACTGACCATTATGTGCCTCTATGGTATGAATGGTAAATCTTTGCTGTTTATGGTATAGTTTATGGATTTTATACTTTTATAATGGTTCAAGACAGAATGATATAAATGTTCTTAAATGTTCTTTATTGTAACAAACTGTATATGGCTACAACCATGCAAAGCCTTTCATGTTTCATTGCATTCTTGTTTTGTTTTGTTTTTTTCTCTATTTGGGGGTTTGCCTTGGTCTGCAGCCCTGCTTATTGTAACCAACCTTAATTTTTCAATAAAAAAGAGATAAACATAAAATAATAATTATTATTATTATTATTAGTATTATTATTATTATCTCTGTATATGAATAATAATATTTAAAATTTAATAAGAAAAAGTATAGCTTATTTTAAGTTTTCATTTTTTATCATAAAAATTATAATAATTTTATTATTTTATTTCCCTCAGAATTTCTCAGTAAAAGCAAATTGATGAAGTATTAAATTTTATTTATAAATTTATTTTTATCCTCAAACAGGTAATATATATGTTATAATGTGTAAGGCAAATCGCGAAAGCATGCTAAATAATTATTATTATTTTCTCAGGTAGCAATCGTCAGGAGGAAGATCAGTTGTTTTAACATCTTTCTTTTAGGAATATGAATACATATATCTTCCTTAGTGCTATTTTGGGAATGTAACTAATATGTGTAATCTGAGTTTTGGAGTGGAATGCTTACACTTGCTTGCCTTTTTGGAATGTTTTTTGTCTTTAATCAAAAGCATGGGACTTTGAATTACTGAGCTAATAATAAATGACTGTCCTGTTAGAGGTCAAACGTACAGTATGTAATTATCAAAGGTACCTGGTACTCATGAGTATATGTAATATTTAATTTGTATATTTCAAGAAGTACTTCAAATTAGTTGTCATATCTTTGAAATGCGCATAGAAAAATTGGAAAATCAAAAAGGGATATGTGTTTGTCAACGGTTTTCTATGTGGATGTATATGTTAAAGAACCGTTACAGTCTTGTGTACATATATGTGTGTATGAATGATTGACTGTCTGAGCAGCTGCTGATGATCATTACTTGTCCAAAGAGTTTGAAGTTTAAAAGAAAAACAACCTACTTCTTAATTTCAAAGTTTATATGTTTATATAGTTAGAATAAATAAGTTATAGTACATAAGTATTAATAATGAAGGAATTTATACAGAATATATTTTATTCATAGACATATTTCTTTAGTATAGATGTGTCACGATCCATATCAAAGGTTAACTCTGAAGAATGACATTCTAGTGTTACTTATTTTACTGATACACAGATTGGTAATCATTTTCTTTTCAAATATGGTCTTGAAGATATACAACATAAATGTTAATTTAATTTA
This sequence comes from Anomaloglossus baeobatrachus, assembly GCF_048569485.1. Lineage (NCBI taxonomy): Eukaryota > Metazoa > Chordata > Amphibia > Anura > Aromobatidae > Anomaloglossus > Anomaloglossus baeobatrachus. The sequence goes on from NW_027442894.1 coordinate 5,736, forward strand.
ATTGTGATATATTAATTTTTTCATAACATCGTATTTCATGATATTAAAAGAGAAAGGTTTGGTCTAAATTATATATGTATATTTGATTAAAATACATGTCTATACAATATTTTAATAATTAATATTTCAACTACAAAGGAAAAATTGAAGTATGTATAATCACAATGCTTTTACATACTAAAGAAGAGTATTGTCAGCAAGGTTATATGACTTAATTATTTCTATAGGTTAATGATATGACAGGCATGGAAATCATATAAGATATTGGTAATATTAAGGTTATGTGTTATTAAGGACATAAGTGTCATATACATAGAAGGCCTTATTTTTATTCCAACTTTTATCCTTTATTTTTTTTTCGATTTTCATTTTTCCTTTTTATTCTTATTTTTTTATTTTGATTATTTTTATTTAATATTTAAATTTTTAATCAAAATTTTAATTCTACAATTTTTATTTTTCCTTCTATATTTTAATATCTCAATTGAGAAACCACTTCAATATTTAGTTAAGTAATATCTAATATAAGAATATTACTTTATTAAATATGAATCATATTAAAAGGGAAAGTTCCAATTTGGAAGAAAAGAACACTTCATTCATCAATATATTCAATTATTTACTTCCTAGTAATACATTATTCTTACATTAGTATGTTAACGCAATAAGGATGAAATATTGGTTATAGTTACACATTTTCTTATATAGTAGGTTATTTAATAAATAATAGACAAATCAAATAAATTAAATTAGAGTAATAAAGATGGAAAATCGAGGTACATCTAGGTTTACCTTCCTATATTTAAATATATTATATTTTTTAATCAATAATAAGCATTTATAATGAATAATATTGTGTTTTGATGGAATCATCCAGTCTTTTCTAAAAGGTTATTTGCTTTGGTTTAGAATTTTACAAATGATCTAACTAAATAAGCCACATTGTTGCCTTTCATATTTATAATATGGTACATGTTATATGTACATATTATATTATTTCATATTTAGGATTACAGTTTGGTTGTATTCAAACACATTGCCACCTATGGGTTGGAAAGGTAATTACACCAATGACAAAAAAGGTTATTACATGAAAATACTATCGTTTATACCATTATGCAGTATTATTTCATCATTTTAAGTATCAAGTATATTAATACTTTTATGATAATAATAATGACATGGTATTATAATATTAGAGTTATGATAGGCTGTGACATTTATTAGTGGTAGTATCATTGCCATATTTGGTATCTAGATTAGGGAATGAAGTCTTCAATCAAGATTACAGCAAGATAAAAGACTTTTATTAATTTTTAAAGTTAAAAGGGATTCCACAAAATGTTGCAAAAGCTGATACTCAAAGGTCCAAAAGGTAACGTCTCAAATAAGACTGTGTTAAATACAATACACTTACCGCTTCTGGACCTCAGCAAGATGGTGATCTTATGGTGCTAGGATGCAACCCTGACACATGTTCTGTGCATTAAGACCTCACCACACTTACCAAGGAGAGTAAAAGAGTGTTAAAGTTAACCCCTGTCATGCTGACCAAGAACGTCTCAACACCTGTTCCAAGAATGACAACAGGCAGCACAGAGGATAAGGGTGACTAATGTAAATTACACTGCACAGATATCAGAGGCCTATGCTATTTTTCTACACTTATGAACTGTGGTTTATCAACATTAAATTATGGACTTTGATTAAATATATGGACTTTGCAATAAAGAATAAAGTTTATGGATCTAACAATGATAAATGCAATATTGGACAGTATCAAATCGATAAGCAATCATTTTTTATCAAAAGATTTATTTCAAAAGACGTGTTTATGCCAGATTACATTGGAGATAAGAAGACATCATCCCAGAGGACATCAGATGGTGACCGGATCTGTTTTGCATCTTTTTTAGTTTTAGGAAAGTATAATTATGTATTTTATATGATTATCAGTCATGGCCTACCATAATATGAATCCACATTATTATATTGTTGAACATACAACATGAATAATGCAAATGAATTATTATTTATCATTATTATTGACATTAATCCACTATCACCAAAAAAGGAAAGATCTGTTATTTTAATGATGTATTAATTTATTTTGGGGGTTTAATTAATAATTTACCCGCTTCAAGGGGGAATTGTAAAAACATTAAAATTAATACATCTAGATATCAAACACTTTATAATGGAACATATTATATATGATGACAGTCATGTCTATATTGAAGGGCATAGCTTATTGATAACAGTATTTATAAGGAATTAATATTTTGAGTCTGTATTGACTATAGATAGTTGCTGACATAGTCATATATATAAATATATAGCTTTGGAAGCTGCTAGTGAGTGACCTCATGCGTTCAGCAAAATCACCCTATATGGTTTGGACAGCTTCATATATCCTGTATATTTCCTGCCAGCGTTGAGAAACATGTGATGGTGTCTCCGCAGGCCTTCTTGCTTTGAATATTTCCCAGGGGGCATTGCTCTAGAATCACTGCGTTGAGAAACACGTGATGGTGTCTCCGCAGTGGTGGATGTTGATCTCCATAAGGTCAACCATCCTTGCTCACATAGCTGCATATATAATGACAAATGGTGGGGGGCAAGGGGGCTCTCACTCTTGCTCCGGGAGTCGATCTACACATGTCGAAGCTGATCCATCCATCCAGCCCATTCACCCAAGACAAAGTAACATATGCCTGTCAGGTCTACAGTATCTAAGGCTTGCCTAACCATTCAGGAATCAAGGAAAGATGGATGAAGATTTCTATTGATTCAGTATGAACTATTATCGAACTCTTTATGTAAGCTAACAAAGAATACTATTTCTTTGTTTTTCTTTTCTGTAATTGAATTTGGCAACCATTTTATTAGATATAAATACATCTATTTATTTTTCTACTTTTTTTGAAGTTTTGTCTTTCATGCGCTTATCACGTATTTCAAGAAAAATATATTTAAGGGATATATTTTTAACAGACTGTGGTATTTCAGGTTTGAATATCTGATTGGAATCATAGTGGCTGTGTATTAGTGTGTCTTTTAAATTTTGTAATCTTCTAGCAACTACAGAAGGTCTTGATGGTAAAATCTTTTTTAGTGTAACATCCGACAATAAAATGTTCCAATGTTTCTCTAGGTTTCTGAAAGGTTGTAATAAATCGTTCCTGGTTGTCATTATTCACACATTTTTTATGCTGACTGCTGTACGACAAATAATCTCTAAAAACCGAGATTGCTGTTTGATAGCCCTTCCGAATCTGTGTCCTGCTACATCCTCAATCTGCAAATCTATGTGCAAGGTCCTGTGATTGTCATTCACAAAAACAGGACTAGAAGTAATTCCGCATATCAAATATAGAAATATTTTATTTTTAGAAAAATTAATACAGTAAGTCAGGGGTGGGGAACCCCCGGCCCGCGGGCCGTATACGGCCTGTGACGACTTTTTATGCGGCCCCCGGGCACTTTTCCCGGCTGCCGGCACTTTAAATCCCACTGCCTGATGCCTTGTGGGTAGATGCTAGAATGTACGGGCTCTATACAGATCCTGACATCCAGGGCCTGACTGCAGCCCATACATTCTGGGCTTATGGAAGAAGGCAGAGAAGAAAAGGATGAGCCGGCACTGATTCTTCTTTAAGATAAAATCTCTGTAATCTTTATTAGAAATATTAAAAGCATCGTGAAGGCCGAGGTATAAATCAATACATGGAAACTTTACGCGTTTCGGACTACACCATAAAAACAGAAAGAGTCCTTAATCATAAGTGTTCCATGTATACCACAACGTTACTAAAATAGACTGACCCGCTGGATGGGTGGAAGGGAGGGGCGGGATGTCATGATTGCATGAAAAAACAGGTGAACATCGCCGTGCATATGGACAAAAGGAACACCATACTGGGTCAATATAATCCTTAGTAAATAGTGCGTGATAAACCATAAAACATTCATTCATATATTAATAATCATTTCAATAGAGGAGCTGACCTGAAATTGCAATAGGGCTGCAAATACAAGCCCCTATATATTCATAAGAATAGAAACGAAAAATTTCATGATACAGATAGAGCTAAAAATGAAATTAGATTATGTGGGTTAGTTACCAAAGGACCCAACCCTAGGTTGATAAGTAAATTATATGGAGATCACAAGTTAAATAAAATATACATTTATAAGGTTCTCAACAATATTTGCAAAGTATATCAAAAAGCAGCTCCTCCAGTGAAAAAAAGGGGGGGGGGGGAAGAGGACATGTTCAATATAAATAAGCAAGCTCCAATATGTGCATATCGTCTGACGATAAAAAGACCATAAAAAAAAATATATATACATCAGGATGAAACATGTGTGGCGCTTGACTGAAGGAATGCTCATTACAATATGTCCGAATTATGGCATCCGTGCAGGAATGGATGAATTTCATCAAAGAATGACTATAACAAACACATAAGCATAAAAGCACCTCATTGAATGTCAGAAAACGGATCAGAAATTATTCTATATCTATCGATCTAAAAAATAAATCGCAAATCGGAGCGATAGTTAAAGCCACCTGGGTATCTTGTATTTAGCTTCAAAATCCATTTTGCCTCTGCCAAAAGCAGGGCTTGGAACCAGTCCCCCCCACAAGGGTATGCTTGGCCTGAGAGGTATTACATAAATAATTTAGCCAAGGTCTTTTTCCCTGACGGGATATATTCCCGATCAAGGTTATATCTATCTATTTATCCTCTGTTCATTTAGATCAAAGGTTCTCTTTAAGAGTAGCCTCCAACCCTTAGAAAGCCTTATATGGACCTGTGGTCAGTTAGGCCAGGTTTGAGATATGGTTCCAGGCTGGGTAACATTAACCTATTAAATTGCCACTGGTAGAAACTTATATGGTTTTGTATAACCACAGGGTGTAATTCCTAAAAGTGCTGATAGAAGGATGTCCACAGGTTCTGGGGTATTCCATCCTCCACAGTATAGGGAGTTTTCCTTTAAATAAGATGCCTCCCTATATATATATATATATATGTTTTTTGCCCTGTTTTTTAAATCACAGTGAGCTATAGTCCTAACCCTGGGAGCTATATGTGGAAAGGCTGTCCTGCTGTAACATATACGGAATGGTAGGAGTATACACGGGATAGATATCATCCACAAAAGCTCCGTGGTGTGTTCATTGCGCATGCCTGTGGATGACGATATTATATACAGAATGGGCAGACTGGGAAGGATTGGAAGATTTCGTTTGCCGGAAGTGATGTAAATAGTCACTTCCGGTCCGGCACTGTGAACCACATTGCACTACGCATACACGGAAGCGGTGTGCTTGGTGACTTCCGGCTCTGCATTTTGGAGCGCACGATGCTGCGCAGATGCGGAAATGACCTCAAGATAACTTCCGGTTGGTTTCCATGGTGCGCAGCAATGCGACTCCACGGAACGGAGACGGAAATGACATGGTTGATCATTTCCGGGGTGATACCTGGGAGCCGGGAACTTTTAGAAGTTCACCATATAAAGGACTGGGATGGATAAGGCAGGGGGTACCACATGGCAGCCGACACTTTGGGACCTGCAGATTCTGAATGCAGCCAGTGACTACACATCGGTTTTTGGACCCTATTATGGGCTGTTTTGCCATGCTGTGATTATGGACATTTATTTGGTCCTCCAGGTATGTTCCCCCAATATATAATGATTCCAAATGGCACTCCTTTTTGAGAACCTACTGTAACTATAAGAATTTAGAAATGCATTGTGTCAGAGATATATTTATATCTTTTATAGAAAGAAACCTCGGATCAGTTATTCCCCTGATGAACCCCTAAGAAAAATATATAGGGGGGAAACGCGTCGGGATTACGGGATAGACTACCGGATGATCCTGGCAGATAAGTTATCCCTGCTGGGAATTCGGATTCACATAAAGATTACAATTTTTCATTGGTCTGAGACATATGTAATATTTATAATACGGCTGGCACACATTGCTGTACGGCTGGATAGCTTTGTGGCTATTTGCATAATTTTTGTAATATTTACAATATGGCTGGCACATATTTTATGTACAGCTGAACAGTTTTGTGACTATTTGCACTAATTTCTTGGTGGCGGGTCTCCCGGTTGCAACTGATAAGCTGCAGGGAGAAAATAGGGAGAGACGACGTGGAGCGGGGGGTACCCAATAACGTATGGTGCGCCTCCGTTGGTAGGTAGGGGACAGGGAGGGATAGATAGTGTATCCCCCATCTCCCTATAAGAACCATTTGGAGTAAGAAGTGCAACTATCTAAGTTGTCCCTACCTTGAGAATAGAAAATAATAAACACTGCTCCCACGAATCGGATCTATCACCTCTCTACACGCACTTAATTCTTGTGTTTTTATATAAAAACTACGTAAAAGCAATTTTGTTTTATATTGATAAATTTTAATAATTAATTAATAAAGGTATACATTTTAGGAGTTTTTCTCATTTTGGTTTTCACTAAGGAAGAAAAATCCGCTGAATGACATTCAATGTAGTGCCTGGTCAGACCAGATAAGGAGCGTTTCTTCACCAATGCAACATAGCTTAAGGAGGTCCTGTCATGAGCTGCTGAAGGTATGCGGACGTGCTCAGAGATCCTGGTTCTAAGTGCTCTAGAGGTGCAGCCGACATAGCCCTTGCGGCATAGTGTGCACGTTGCCACATAGACCACATGTGCAGAAGCACAATTAATAAATGATCTTATTACAAAGCTTTCCCCATTATTCCCTAATAGGGATTTGGTATTGTGCATGAACCTGCAAAGGCCACATCGGCCGGACCCACATTTATAAGACCCAGAGACACTGAGCCAGGTTCTGTTACATTTCTTAGATGTGAACATGCTGGTTGCCACAAGGTTCCCAATGGTACGAGCTCTCTTGGCTACTATATTGACCCCCGGCTGAAGAACTGAATTTAGTATGGGGTCCTGACGTAAAAGGGGGATAAAACGCTGGATGGTCTGTTTAATTTGAAAAAATCAGTGCTAAATGGTGTTGAAAAAGTCACACGATTTCTAGATACTGAGGAAACAGGGCGATCTTCCAACCGATTGGTTCTGGTCCTATTCGCAACAATAGAAGAGGCCCTGTTCAAAGTCCGATCAGGATACCCCTTCCTACTGAGTCTCTCTCTAATGCGGACAGCTTCACAACGATAGGAAGCTTCAGATGAGCATAAACGCTTCGCTCGTAAGAGCTCACCCACAGGTAAATTCTGTAAGGTGTGGGGCATGTGACAGCTACTCGCATGGAGAGAGGTATTGCCACAAATGGGCTTCCTATACAGAACAGAATGAATGGAACCAGTCAAGGGGTCGCCAGATAGCAGGATGTCCAGGAAGGGAGCTGAGTCCACATATAGGTTCATGGTAAATCTCAAATTGAGAGGGTTGTTGTTAAAATGTGCATTGACGGCTTCCATGGCCTCCTGGGGGGTACCAAAATCTCCTGTATTACATATCAAAACTTGATCATCAATATATCTTGCATACCAAATAATGGTATGCAACAATGGATTATCACTTGTATAGATATATTGCTCTTCCCAGTAGGCCATGTAAATATTAGCCAATGCACATGAAAAACTTGCCCCCATAGGACAACCGGCTATCTGGAGATAAAATGTACCGTTAAACTGGAAAAAATTGTGGGTCAACAGAAAACCTGTTGTCATGAGAATGAATTCTTTGAGGACATCGTCAAATGAGCTGTGTTTATTTAGATGAAAATCCAGAGCCTGTAAGGCTTCCCTATGCGGTATGCTAGGATATAATGAGACCACGTCGCTCATTATCCAAAAAGAACCACTCGTCCAGGACATCTTCTCCAAATCCTGTAAGAGACTCTTTGTGTCTCTAATATGACCAATAGTACGTTTCATGAGCGGCTGGATATAATGATCTAGCCAGTCACTCAGATTGCTGGTTAGAGACCCAGTCCTGGCTACTATGGGTCTCAATGGGGGAGGGAAAGTGCCCTTATGGACCTTGGGAAGGCCTTGAAAAATGAGACACACCAGAGAGTCGACAAAAAGATATTCGTGGACCTTTTCGTGGAATTTTGCCCCTAATAATAGGGCTGATCTTTTCCAGACTCTTAAGCTGGTGTCACACATAACGACGATGACAACGACGTCGCTGCAACGTCACCATATTCTGTGACGTTGCAGCGACCTCAACAGCACATAACAACGATCAGAACCCTGCTGCGAAATCGCTGCTCGCTCCTGAATGTTCCAGGTCATTTTTTGATCGCTGTTATCCCGCTGCACATGCTGATAAGCGCTGCATTCTTGTGTTTGACACCACAGCAGCGACCATCGCTACGACGCTGAAAGCAGTGACGTAGGGCTGAAGGCAGGATAAGGGCGTGTTTTTGCGCTCTATTTTGCAACGCCCCTACGTCTCCGATTGGTGGTTACAACAGCGTTCCGATTGGGTACCTTGCCGAAGGCGTCACTGTGATTTCATTCTTTAAGTTCTATTTTTTGTTCTACGAACTACATTCTCTGTTTGGCGTCGCTAGTGTGTCGTGTTTTCTGGATCTTTCATCAGACCTCTTATCAGACCTTGTGATTGAAAAGGTAGGTATGCTTTGAATTTGTTGTGTATAGGATAGTACTTTTGTATACGGGAACAGTATTGTACTACTTGAATTCTTGTACTTAGGGAACCAATATTATCTATATATATAATTGCCTTATTCTGTCTGTCTGTCTATCTGTCTGTCTATCTGTCTGTCTGTCTGTCTGTCATGCTCCGAAATTGTGTCCTTACGGTGACACAAAGCTGATTGGCCGCTGGGCTCGCCATGGCCCCGCCCCCCCACACGGATTGGCCTCTCGCCCCGGCTCTCTGCAGGCCCCGCCCCCTCACGCAATGCACGCTCGCTGTGGCCCAACTGACACGGGGCTCCGATTCCCAGGTGAGTACACACACATCAGATCACACTCACTCTCACACTCACTCTCACACATCACATCCACACACTCACAACATGCTGGGATATCGCTTGCTTCTACACCGGCTCCGTCAGGATCCCGGCAGCGCCAGACATAACCTTGCGATGCTGGGATCTTAACGGAGGCCGTGAAAGCTGGTAACCATTATACACATCGGGTAACTAAGGGAGCGCGCAGCATGGCGGATGGAGCACGTTTGGGAGTGCGCAGCATGGCGGATGGAGCACGTTTGGGAGTGCGCAGCATGGCGGATGGAGCACGTTTGGGAGTGCGCAGCATGGCGGATGGAGCACGTTTGGGAGTGCGCAGCATGCCGGATGGTGCACGATGGGGAGTGCGCAGCATGGCGGATGGAGCACGTTTGGGAGTGCGCAGCATGGCGGATGGAGCACGTTTGGGAGTGCGCAGCATGGCGGGTGGAGCACGTTTGGGAGTGCGCAGCATGGCGGATGGAGCATGATAGGGGGTGCGCAGCATGGCGGATGGAGCACGTTTGGGAGTGCGCAGCATGGCGGATGGAGCACGTTTGGGAGTGTGCAGCATGGCGGATAGAGCACGATGGGGAGTGCGCAGCATGGCGGATGGAGCACGTTTGGGAGTGCGCAGCATGAGGGATGCAGCACGATGGGGAGTGCGCAGTATGGCGGATGGAGCACGTTTGGGAGTGCGCAGCATGGCGGATGGACCACGTTTGGGAGTGCGCAGCATGGCGGATGGAGCACGTTTGGGAGTGCGCAGCATGGGTGATGCAGCACGATGGGGGGTGCGCAGCATGGGGGATGGAGCACGATGGGAGGTGCACACCTCCCCCCAACACACACACACACGCGCACTGCACAACACACACACACTAGGAATCACAAACAACGCCCTACACAGACACCCACACACACAGACAACGCTGCACACACAAATATACGCACATACTGCACAACACACACATTGCTCAAAACATACCTCCCCCCAAAACACACCACACCCACACAAACCGCACAACACACACACACACACAACGCTACAGACACACAGCGCTCCACAAACAACGCAACACACGCAACACACATACAACACCGCTCTCACCCCCCGCGACACTCAGAACATGTACAGCGCCCTACACAAACACTTGGTAACTACACACAACAACATCTATATATATAACAAAAATCATACATGAACTACACAATACGTAAATTCTAGAATACCCGATGCGTAGAATCGGGCCACCTTCTAGTCTATATATATAATTGCCTTATTCTGTCTGTCTGTCTGTCTGTCTGTCTGTCATGCTCCAAAATTGTGTCCTTACGGTGACACTAAGTGTCCTTACGGTGACACAAAGCTGATTGGCTGCTGGGCTCGCCATGGCCCCGCCCCCCCCGCACGGATTGGCCGCTCGCCTTGCCTCGGCTCCTCCCCCGCATGGATTGGCCGCTCGCCTCGCCTCGGATCCGACCCCCCCGCACGGATTGGCCGCCACTCACACTCAGACTCACACTCAGACGCAGACTCAGACTCAGACGCACACTCAGACGCACACTCAGATGCAGACTCAGACGCACACTCAGACGCAGACACAGACTCAGACGCACACTCAGACACACCTCAGACGCACACTCAGACTCACACTCAGACTCACACACTCACACTCAGACTCACACTCAGACGCAGACTCACACTCAGACGCACACTCAGACGCACACTCAGACGCACACTCAGATGTTGACTTAGACGCAGACTCAGACGCACACTCAGACGCACACTCAGACGCAGACGCACACTCAGACGCACACTCAGATGCACACTCAGACGCAGACTCAGACACAGACTCAGACGCACACTCAGACACAGACTCAGACTCACACTCACACTCACTCAGACTCACACTCAGACTCACACTCACACTCAGACTCACACTCAGACTCAGACTCAGACTCACACTCAGACTCACACTCACACTCAGACTCACACTCACACTCACACTCAGACTCACACTCAGACTCAGACTCACACTCAGACTCACACTCACTCAGACTCACACTCACACTCAGACTCACTCACACTCAGACTCAGACTCAGACTCAGACTCACACTCAGACTCACACTCAGACTCACACTCACACTCACACTCAGACTCAGACTCACACTCAGACTCACACTCACACTCAGACTCACACTCAGACACAGACTCAGACTCACACTCAGACTCACACTCAGACTCACACTCAGACTCACACTCACACTCACACTCAGACTCACACTCAGACTCACACTCAGACTCACACTCACACTCACTCAGACTCACACTCACACTCAGACTCACTCACACTCAGACTCACACTCACACTCAGACTCACCCTCAGACTCACACTCAGACTCACACTCAGACTCACACTCAGACTCACACTCACACTCACACTCACTCAGACTCACACTCACACTCAGACTCACTCACACTCAGACTCAGACTCAGACTCAGACTCACACTCAGACTCACACTCAGACTCACACTCAGACTCACACTCAGACTCACACTCACACTCAGACTCAGACTCACACTCAGACTCACACTCACACTCAGACTCACACTCAGACACAGACTCAGACTCACACTCAGACTCACACTCAGACTCACACTCAGACTCACACTCACACTCAGACTCAGACTCACACACAGACTCACACTCACACTCACACTCACACTCAGACTCACACTCAGACTCACACTCAGACTCACACTCACACTCACTCACACTCACACTCACACTCAGACTCACTCACACTCAGACTCACACTCAGACTCACACTCACACTCAGACTCACCCTCAGACTCACACTCAGACTCACACTCAGACTCACACTCACACTCACTCAGACTCACACTCAGACTCACACTCACACTCAGACTCACACTCAGACTCACACTCAGACTCACACTCACACTCACACTCAGACTCACACTCAGACTCACACTCACACTCAGACTCAGACGCAGACTCAGACGCAGACTCACACTCACTCAGACTCAGACTCACACTCAGACTCACACTCACACTCAGACTCACACTCAGACTCACACTCAGACGCAGACTCAGCCAGGGAAGGAGTCTTGCGAGGATAATTTGCATATTCCCAGTGCCTTCTGGGATAAGTGAAGAGTCACCGCGAGCTCAAGGAGAACCGGGTTTTGGCCGTTACAGCCGGAAGGAAGACTTCTGAAAGCCAGGGAAGGAGTCTTGCGAGGATAATTTGCATATTCCCAGTGCCTTCTGGGATAAGTGAAGAGTCACCGCGAGCTCAAGGAGAACCGGGTTTTGGCCATTACAGCCGGAAGGAAGACTTCTGAAAGCCAGGAAAGGAGTCTTGCGAGGATAATTTGCATATTCCCAGTGCCTTCTGGGATAAGTGAAGAGTCACCGCGAGCTCAAGGAGAACCGGGTTTTGGCCGTTACAGCCGGAAGGAAGACTTCTGAAAGCCAGGGAAGGAGTCTTGCGAGGATAATTTGCATATTCCCAGTGCCTTCTGGGATAAGTGAAGAGTCACCGCGAGCTCAAGGAGAACCGGGTTTTGGCCGTTACAGCCGGAAGGAAGACTTCTGAAAGCCGCGCGCCTAGCGGCGCGCGAATTTTAGCCTGTCTTCTTCATTGTGAGCGTGAGTGAGCAAAGTGTGAGCAAAAGTAAGTGTGAATAGAATTGTTTGTATTTAGTTGTTTAATTACTTAACATTTGTTTAGTGCTATCCCCATTAGAAAATGTGCTCCACTATTGCTAATGCGATCCAGTGTACATCTTGTCTCATGTATGCAGTCCTTGAAAAGCCGTTCGAGGGTGCATACTGTTGTTCGAGATGTGCGCAAGTTGCACGTTTGGAAGCCCAGATACTGGATCTAAATGAGCAGCTGGCAACTCTGAGATGCATTAGCAATATGGAAAGCAGTGTGCTGCTCACTGAGCAGCAGCTTGCTGGGTCAGATGTGAGGGAGGATCGTAGTAGGGAGCGGCAGGACGGTGAGGTAGGTAGCTGGGTGACAGTTAGAAAGGGGGGTAAAGGGAAAAGTGCTAGGGAGGCTAGTCCTGAATTGACACACCCCAATAGGTTTGCAAACTTGGCAGATGAGGGGGATGTCATTACAGGGGTAGCATTGCTGCAGCAAGGCATGACCTCTGAACGCCAGAGGAGTGTCTGCTCCAGTAAGGGGGGGAATAGGAGTGCAGGGCAGGCAAGACAGGTACTGGTAGTGGGGGACTCAATTATTAGGGGGACAGATAGGGCAATCTGTCACAAAGACAGGGATCGCCGAACAGTGTGTTGTCTTCCTGGCGCTCGAGTTCGGCACATCGCTGATCGGGTTGACAGATTACTGGGAGGGGCTGGGGAGGACCCAGTGGTCATTGTACATATTGGCACAAATGACAAAGTTAGAGGTAGGTGGAAGGTCCTTAAAGATGATTTCAGGGAATTAGGTTGTAAGCTTAAAGCATGGACCTCAAAGGTGGTATTTTCGGAAATACTACCTGTGCCACGAGCCACACCAGAGAGGCAAAGAGAGATCAGGGAGGTTAACAGGTGGCTCAAGAATTGGTGTAGGAAAGAGGGTTTTGGGTTCCTGGAGAATTGGGCCGACTTTTCAGTTGGCTACAGATTCTATGCTAGGGATGGGCTGCATCTTAATGGGGAGGGTGCAGCTCTGCTGGGGCAGAAAATGGCTAGAAGGTTGGAGGAGTGTTTAAACTAGGAATGGGGGGCGAGGGTATTCACTTTATAGAAGGGGAATGTAGTGCAGATAGGGACCAGGGCACAAGTAATGAAATTGGGGGTGGTACGGGGGGAAGGGTTAGGACAGTCAATACAGTAAGCAGGAATATAGGTACAGAGTCATACGTAACGTGCATGTACACTAATGCCCGAAGCCTCACAAATAAGGTGGAGGAATTAGAATTAATATTGTTGGAAGAAAATTATGATATAGTGGGGATATCAGAGACATGGCTGGATGAGAGCTATGACTGGGCTGTTAATTTACAGGGTTATAGCCTATTCAGGAATGACCGTACAAATAAGCGAGGGGGAGGTGTGTGTCTATATGTAAAATCATCCTTAAAACCCATCCTGCGTGACAACATATGTGAGGGTACTGAGAATGTAGAGTCCCTATGGGTGGAGATAAGGGGGGGGAGAGTGAATAATAAAATACTGATAGGGGTGTGTTATAAGACGCCGAATATTATGGAAGAGGTAGAGAATCTCCTCATAAAGCAAATTGATAAAGCAGCGAGTCTCGGAGAGGTAATTATTATGGGGGACTTTAACTATCCTGATATAAATTGGGGAACAGAAACTTGCAGTTCCAGCAAAGGAAATAGATTTTTGATAACAATGAAAGATAATTACCTTTCACAAATGGTACAGGACCCCACAAGAGGGGGAGCACTACTAGACCTTGTACTAACCAATAGGCCAGACCGCATATCAAATATACAAGTTGGGGGTTACTTGGGGAATAGTGATCACAAAATAATAAGTTTTCATGTATTCTTTAGTAAGATGTATAGTAGAGGGGCTACAAGGACACTAAACTTCAGGAAAGCAAATTTTAAACGGTTGAGAGATGATCTTAGTGCAATAAACTGGGATGATGTACTAAGTAATAAAAGTACACAAAGCAAATGGGAGACTTTTATGAGCATCCTGAATAGGGCTTGTGCAGAAAATATACCCTATGGGAACAAACATGCTAGAAATAGGAGGAAACCCCTATGGCTAAATAGAGCTGTAAGGGAAGCAATAAAAGAAAAACAGAAAGCCTTAAAAGAATTAAAGAGGGTAGGTAGTGATGAGGCATTATATAATTATAGAAAATTAAATAAAATATGTAAAAAGCAAATTAAGTTAGCTAAGTTTGAGACAGAGAGACTCATTGCGAGAGAAAGTAAAAATAATCCTAAAATATTCTTTAACTACATAAACAGTAAAAAACTGAAAAGCGATAGTGTTGGCCCCCTTAAAAATAGTCTTGGTGAAATGGTGGAAGGGGATGAGGGTAAAGCCAACCTGCTGAATGACTTTTTTTCTACGGTTTTTATACAAGAAAATGCCATGGCAGATGACATGACCAGTGATGCCATAAATTCACCCTTCAATATTACCTGCTTAACCCAGCAGGAAGTACGCCGCCGCCTCGAAATCACTAAGGTTGACAAATCTCCGGGCCCGGATGGCATACACCCCAGAGTACTACAGGAATTGAGTTCTGTGATAGATAGACCATTATTTTTAATCTTCTCAGATTCCTTAATAACAGGGTCGGTACCGCAGGACTGGCGCATAGCAAATGTGGTGCCAATATTCAAAAAGGGGACAAAAACTGAGCCGGGAAATTATAGGCCGGTAAGTTTAACCTCTACGGTTGGTAAAATCCTTGAGGGTTTCTTGAGAGATGCTATACTGGAGTATCTCAAGAAAAATAACCTTATGACAGAGTATCAACATGGGTTTATGAGGGATCGATCCTGTCAAACTAATTTGATCAGCTTCTATGAAGAGGTAAGTTCAAGCCTGGACCAGGGAAATGCAGTGGATGTTGTGTATATGGACTTTTCAAAAGCTTTTGATACGGTGCCACACAAAAGGTTGGTACATAAAATGAGAATAATGGGGATAGGGGAAAATATGTGTAACTGGGTTAAAAACTGGCTCAGTGATAGGAAACAAAGGGTGGTTATTAATGGTACGTACTCGGACTGGGTCTCAGTTCATAGTGGGGTACCACAGGGGTCAGTATTGGGCCCGCTTCTTTTCAACATATTTATAAATGACCTTGTTGGGGGCATGCGGAGTAGAATTTCAATATTTGCAGATGATACTAAACTCTGCAGGGTAATCAATACAGAGGAGGATAATTTTATATTACAGGGAGATTTATGTAAATTGGAGGATTGGGCTGAGAAGTGGCAATTGAAGTTTAATGTAGATAAATGTAAGGTCATGCACTTGGGTAGAGGAAATAACATTTATGATTATGTACTTAATTGTAGAACACTGGGTAAAACAGACACAGAAAAAGACTTGGGTGTATGGGTGGATGGTAAACTTCACTTTAGTGGACAGTGTCAGGCAGCTGCTGCCAGGGCTAATAAAATAATGGGATGTATTAAAAGAGGTATAAGTGTTCATGAAAAAAATATAGTTCTACCTCTGTACAAGTCACTAGTGCGACCGCACTTAGAATACTGTGTACAATTCTGGTCACCGATATATAAGAAGGACATAGCTGAACTGGAGAGGGTGCAAAGAAGAGCGACCAAGATTATTAGAGGAATGGGTGGGCTGCAATACCAAGACAGGTTATTAAACTTGGGGTTATTTAGTTTGGAAAAACGAAGGCTTAGGGGGGATCTAATCACAATGTATAAATATATGAGGGGACAGTACAGAGACCTTTCCAAAGATCTATTTACACCTAGGCCTGCGACTGGAACACGGGGGCATCCGCTACGTCTTGAGGAAAGAAGGTTTAATCATAATCACAGACGAGGATTCTTTACTGTACGAGCAGTGAGACTATGGAACTCTCTGCCGCATGATGTTGTAATGAGTGATTCACTACTAACATTTAAGCAGAGCCTGGATGCCTTTCTTGAAAAATTTAATATAACCAGTTATGTATATTAGATTTTATGACAGGGTATTGATCCAGGGAACTAGTCTGATTGCCGGATGTGGAGTCAGGAAGGAAATTTTTTCCCCATTGGAACTTGTTTGCCACATTGGGGTTTTTTGCCTTCCTCTGGATCAACATGTTAGGCTACGGGTTGAACTAGATGGACTTAGAGTCTCCCTTCAACCTTAAAAACTATGATACTATGATACTATGATACTATGACGCAGACTCAGACGCAGACTCACACTCACACTCAGACTCAGACTCACTCAGACTCACACTCAGACTCACACTCAGACTCAGACTCACTCACACTCACACTCAGACTCACACTCAGACTCACACTCACACTCAGACGCAGACTCAGACGCAGACTCAGACTCACACTCACACTCAGATGCAGACTCACACTCACACTCACACTCAGACTCACACTCACACGCACACGCAGACGCACACGCAGACGCACACTCAGACGCACACTCAGACGCACACTCACACTCACACTCACACTCAGACTCACACTCAGACTCACACTCAGACTCAGACTCACACTCAGACTCACACTCACACTCAGACTCACACTCACACTCACACTCACACTCACACTCAGACTCACACTCAGACTCACACTCAGACTCACACTCACACTCAGACTCACACTCACACTCACACTCAGACTCAGACTCACACTCAGACTCACACTCAGACTCACACTCAGACTCAGACTCACACTCACACTCAGACTCACACTCAGACTCACACTCACACTCACTCAGACTCACACTCACACTCAGACTCACTCACACTCAGACTCACACTCAGACTCACACTCACACTCAGACTCACACTCAGACTCACATTCAGACTCAGACTCACACTCAGACTCAGACTCACACTCAGACTCACACTCAGACTCACACTCACACTCACACTCACTCACACTCACTCACACTCAGACTCACACTCAGACTCACACTCACACTCAGACTCACACTCACACTCACAAGCACACTCAGACTCACAAGCACACTCAGACTCACACTCAGACTCACACTCACACTCACACTCAGACTCACACTCAGACTCACACTCACACTCAGACTCACACTCAGACTCACGCTCACAAGCACACTCAGACTCACACTTACACTCACACGCACACTCACACTCAGACTCAGACTTACACTCACACTCACACTCAGACGCACACTCACACTCAGACTCAGACTTACACTCAGACTCACACTCAGACTCACACTCACACTCACAAGCACACTCAGACTCAGACTCACACTCACACTTACACTCACACGCACACTCAGACTCAGACTTACACTCAGACTCACACTCACACTCAGACGCAGACTCAGACGCAGACTCACACTCACACTCACACTCAGACTCATACTCACACGCACACTCAGATGCACACGCAGACGCACACGCAGACGCACACTCAGACGCACACTCAGACGCACACTCACACTCACACTCGGACTCACACTCAGACTCACACTCAGACTCAGACTCAGACTCAGACTCACACTCAGACTCACACTCAGACTCACACTCACACTCAGACTCAGACTCAGACTCACACTCACACTCAGACTCAGACTCAGACTCACACTCAGACTCACACTCAGACTCACACTCACACTCAGACTCACACTCAGACTCAGACTCACACTCAGACTCACACTCACACTCAGACTCAGACTCACACTCACACTCAGACTCACACTCACACTCACTCAGACTCACACTCACACTCAGACTCAGACTCACATTCAGACTCACACTCACACTCAGACTCACACTCACACTCAGACTCAGACTCACACTCAGACTCACACTCAGACTCAGACTCAGACTCACACTCAGACTCACACTCACACTCAGACTCAGACTCACACTCAGACTCACTCTCAGACTCACTCTCAGACTCAGACTCACACTCAGACTCACACTCAGACTCACACTCACTCACACTCACACTCAGACTCACACTCAGACTCACACTCACACTCAGACTCACACTCACACTCAGACTCACACACTCACACTCACAAGCACACTCAGACTCAGACTCACACTTACACTCACACGCACACTCAGACTCAGACTTACACTCAGACTCACACTCAGACGCACACTCACACTCAGACTCAGACTTACACTCAGACTCACACTCAGACTCACACTCACAAGCACACTCAGACTCAGACTCACACTCACACTTACACTCACACGCACACTCAGACTCAGACTTACACTCAGACTCACACTCACACTCAGACGCACACTCACACTCAGACTCAAACGCACACTCACACTCAGACTCAAACGCACACTCACACTCAGACTTACACGCACACTCACACACACTCAGACTCACACTCACACTCAGACTCACACTCACACTCAGACTCACACTCACACTCAGACTCAGACTCACACTCACACTCACTCAGACTCACACTCAGACTCACACTCACACTCAGACTCACACTCAGACTCACACTCAGACTCACACTCAGACTCAGACTCACACTCAGACTCACACTCACACTCAGACTCACACTCAGACGCAGACTCAGACGCAGACTCACACTCACACTCACTCAGACTCAGACTCACACTCAGACTCACACTCACACTCAGACTCACACTCACACTCAGACGCAGACTCAGACGCAGACTCAGACGCAGACTCACACTCACACTCAGACTCACTCAGACTCACACTCAGACTCACACTCAGACTCACACTCACTCACACTCACACTCAGACTCACACTCACACTCACACTCAGACGCAGACTCAGACGCAGACTCAGACGCAGACTCACACTCAGACTCACACTCACACTCAGACGCAGACTCAGACGCAGACTCACACTCACACTCACACTCAGACTCACACTCACACTCAGACTCACACGCACACTCAGACGCACACGCAGACGCACACTCACACTCACTCAGACTCACACTCACACTCAGACTCACTCACACTCAGACTCACACTCAGACTCACACTCACACTCAGACTCAGACTCACACTCAGACTCACACTCAGACTCAGACTCAGACTCACACTCAGACTCAGACTCACACTCAGACTCACACTCAGACTCACACTCACACTCACATTCACTCACACTCACTCACACTCAGACTCACACTCAGACTCACACTCACACTCAGACTCACACTCACACTCACAAGCACACTCAGACTCACAAGCACACTCAGACTCACACTCAGACTCACACTCACACTCACACTCAGACTCACACTCAGACTCACACTCAGACTCACACTCAGACTCACACTCACACTCACACTCACAAGCACACTCAGACTCACACTTACACTCACACGCACACTCACACTCAGACTCAGACTTACACTCACACTCACACTCAGACGCACACTCACACTCAGACTCAGACTTACACTCAGACTCACACTCAGACTCACACTCACACTCACAAGCACACTCAGACTCAGACGCAGACTCAGACGCAGACTCACACTCACACTCACACTCAGACTCATACTCACACGCACACTCAGATGCACACGCAGACGCACACGCAGACGCACACTCAGACGCACACTCAGACGCACACTCACACTCACACTCAGACTCACACTCAGACTCACACTCAGACTCACACTCAGACTCAGACTCACACTCAGACTCACACTCACTCACACTCACACTCAGACTCACACTCACACTCACACTCACACTCAGACGCAGACTCAGACGCAGACTCACACTCAGACTCACACTCACACTCAGACGCAGACTCAGACTCACACTCACACTCACACTCAGACTCACACTCACACTCAGACTCACACGCACACTCAGACGCACACGCAGACGCACACTCAGACGCACACTCAGACGCACACTCAGACGCAGACTCAGACACAGACTCAGACGCACACTCAGACACAGACTCAGACTCACACGCACACAGACTCACACTCAGACACAGACTCACTCACACTCAGACTCAGACTCACACTCAGACTCACACTCAGACTCACACTCACACTCACTCAGACTCACACTCACTCACACTCAGACTCACACTCAGACTCACACTCAGACTCACACTCAGACGCAGACTCAGACGCAGACTCACACTCACACTCACACTCAGACTCAGACTCACTCAGACTCACACTCACACTCAGACTCACTCACACTCACACTCAGACGCAGACTCAGACTCAGACGCACACTCAGACGCACACTCAGACGCACACGCACACAGACTCACACTCAGACACAGACTCACTCACACTCAGACTCAGACTCAGACTCAGACTCACACTCAGACTCACACTCAGACGCACACTCAGACGCAGACTCAGACGCAGACTCACACTCACAATCACACTCACACTCAGACTCACTCAGACTCACACTCAGACTCACACTCAAACTCACAAGCACACTCAGACTCAGACTCACACTCACACTTACACTCACACGCACACTCACACGCACACTCACACTCGCACGCACACTCAGACTCACATGCACACGCACACTCAGACTCACATGCACACTCAGACTCACACACACACTCACACTCAGACTCACACGCACACTCACACTCAGACTCACATGCACACTCACACTCAGACTCAGACTTACACTCAGACTCACACAAACACTCACACTCAGACTCAAACGCACACTCACACTCAGACTCAAAAGCACACTCACACTCAGACTCAAACGCACACTCACACTCAGACTTACACGCACACTCACACTCACTCACACTCAGACTCACACGCACACTCACACTCAGACTCACACGCACACTCACACTCAGACGCACACTGACACTCACACTCAGACTTACACTCAGACTCACACAAACACTCACACTCAGACTCAAACGCACACTCACACTCACACGCACACTCACACTCAGACTCACACGCACACTCACACTCAGACTCACACGCACACTCACACGCACACTCAGACTCAGACTCACTCGCACACTCAGACTCACACGCACACTCAACGCAGCAGACACACAACACCCAACACACAAACACCGCGGCACACACAAATATACGCACATACCGCACAACACACACATTGCACAAAACATACCTCCCCCCAAAACACACACACCCACACAAACCGCGCAACACACATACACAACGATACAGACACACAGCGCTCCACAAATAACGACACACAACGCAACACACAAACAACACCGCTCTCACCCCCCGCTACACCCAGACAACACCCAGAACATGTACAGCCCCTACACAAACACTTGGTAACTACACACAACAACATCTATATATATATATATATATATATATATATATATATATATATATATAACAAAAATCATACATTAACTACACAATACGTAAATTCTAGAATACCCGATGCGTAGAATCGGGCCACCTTCTAGTAATATTTATATTCTTATACACAGGGAGCAGTAGTTATATTCTTGGATATAGTGGGCAATATTATAGTTGTATTCTGGGTCAGTATTATAGTAGTTATATTCTTGGATATAAGGGGCAGTATTATAGTTGTTATATTGTTGCATATAGGGGGCAGTATTATAGTACTTTTATTCTTGTATATAGGGGGCAGTATTATAGTACTTACATTCTTGTATATAGTGGGCAGTTTTATAGTTGTTATATTGTTGCATATAGGGGGCAGTATTATAGTACTTTTATTCTTGTATATAGGGGGCAGTATTATAGTACTTAGATTCTTGTATATAGTGGGCAGTTTTATAGTTGTTATATTGTTGCATATAGGGGGCAGTATTATAGTACTTATATTCTTGTATATAGGGTGCAGTATTATAGTTGTTATATTAATTTATTTACATAGCTGGAAGTATTTTAGCTTTTATATTCCGGTATATAGGAATATACATACATATTGTTGAAAATTCTCTTATTTCGTATTATTTTTACAGTTTGAACATCATGGATGATATGCAGTGTGCTGTTGTAGTTGCTGCAATGCTGGTGGAGGAAGCTCAGCGACAAGATGAGGCACGGATGCTAGAGAGGCGTTCAAAGCGAAAGCGTCGCATGTGGACCAGAGAGTGGCTGCAGAGGAGGTCCGAATTCTCACACATGCAACTTATCAGAGAGCTGCAGGAGAAGGATCCTCATGATTTCCGCAACTATCTGCGGATGTCAGAGGAATCCTTCAAAATGTTACTGGAAAGAGTTACGCCACTCATTCAACGAAAGGATACAAAGATGCGTGCTGCCGTCCCCCCAGATGAAAGATTGGCAGTCACACTGCGATTCCTGGCCACAGGACGCTCCCTCCAAGACTTGCATTTTTCTGCTGCTGTTTCAAGGTCCCTGCTTAGCGTAATAATTCCTGAGACATGTAATGCAATTGTTCGCAGTCTACGCAGCAATAATCAATTTCCTAAAACAGTGGAGGCATGGAATAAAATTGCCAAGTATTTTGAGCAGCTCTGGCAGTTCCCAAACTGTGGTGGGGCTTTGGATGGAAAACATGTGCGCATCACGCAACCACGGAACAGCGGATCCTATTTTTACAATTACAAGGGCTATTTCAGCCTCATAATGATGGCCCTTGTTAATGCAAACTATGAATTCATAAATGTCGATGTTGGCATGAACGGCAGGGTTTCTGATGGTGGTGTTTTGGAGCACACAGCATTTGGTGAGCATTTGCAGAACGGTGCCCTGCACTTGCCACCCAACTCTGAGACCACAGGAAACCTTAATTTTGTTTTTGTCGGCGATGAAGCCTTCCCACTTCATGCCAATCTTCTAAAACCGTTTCCACAAAACGCTCTTACGCAGGAAAGACGCATTTTCAATTACCGCTTGTCAAGGGCACGTCGGGTAGTAGAAAATGCCTTCGGGATCATGGCCAACCGCTTCAGACTTTTCCACACTCCGATTAACCTAAAGCTACAATCAATAGACTCTGTTGTTTTGGCCTGTTGCACGCTGCACAACTTCCTTCGTCGTCAAGATGTAAATGCGTACAGTCCGCCTGGTTTCATGGACTCTGTGGAACCAACAAATGGGGAAGTGGTTCTTGGTGAGTGGCGTGCTAACGCTCCCGCAATCGCAGGCCTTCAACCGGTCATACATGGCAGAAACAAGGATGATGCGAAGGCCTGCCGAGAAAACTACTGCCAATATTTTAACGGTCCTGGTGCTGTAAGTTGGCAGCAACAGATGTTATAGAGGCCTACTGAGCATTTTGCTGTCTATACTGTTTTTTTAATAATATATTTTTGTTGTCCGTTTTATTTTAATCTTTCTGAATTTTATAATGTTTGCATTTGTTCAATAAAATGTTATATATACTATTATGGTTGATGACTTTTATTACATTGACTGCCATTTGTACCAACAACCATTTAGGTCCTCTGTACCGATACCCCATCGAGTATAATTGCATGTCCGCTCTATTCTCCTTCCCATAATAGATTTGTAAATCAAAATGATACCACTAACACTTTATGCCATTGCTATACCCAGCAAAAAGTCATTGGGCCCCGGGACAACCCTCCCTACCCGCGGAGGGGTTAACATCCAGCTGCCACTACCTCTCCCCTGGGTGCCCAACAACAACAGCGGTGGTGTCCCACCTGCCCCGATGTACAAGAATATAACTACTATAATACTGCAACCTATGCACAAGAATATAAATACTTTAATACTGCCCCTATGCACAAGAATATAACTACTATAATACTGCCACCTATGCACAAGAATATAAATACTTTAATACTGCCCCCTATGTACAAGAATATAACTACTATAATACTGCCACCTATGCACAAGAATATAAATACTTTAATACTGCCCCCTATGTACAAGAATATAAGTACTATAATATTGCCCCTATGTACAAGAATATAACTATTATAATACTGCCTCCTATGTACAAGAATATAACTACTATAATACTGCCCCTATGTACAAGAATATTCCATAACTTTACATTCCATAATTCCATAACACAAAAATCCAATACACAAACATAAATCAAAGATTTAAGTGCTATCTATGCCTTTTGCTATCTGACTCGGTTACAGCCGGGATCGCAGACGGGAACGCTACTGTGACTCTGTGCTAGCTTTATTCAGACCGCTAGTTTCACGAACGGGAACGCTACTGTGACTCTGTGATAGCTTTATTCAGACCGCTAGTTTCACGAACGGGAACGCTACTGTGACGCGGTTCGAGCGGCTCGTTGATAACGAGACCGCTAGCGGGATCGCTATTGCGACGTTGTTCAGAACGTGACGTGATGACGTTGCTCACGTCGCCTTTGAAGTCTGTTGGGCGGCGTACATGTTCTGTTAATGCTCAGAGGCGGGAACATGGCGGCTAGGAGTCGCAGTTCTCCATGGGGGCCTGTGGAGGTCCGTTATTTAGTAAAAATGATGGTCAAAAAAGACTATTTCTGCGAGGCACAGCATGACCATCCCATGCTTCATAAGCAGGCTGTGCTGAGGCTAATTAGTAGAGGCCTGGCCCGTCGATTTGGGGTGGAGCGATCCACAACCCAAATTAGGAAGAAACTGGCAGACCTGCGCTATAAATCCAGTGATCTCCTCGCCAGCATCCGAGCAGACATCGAGAGGCGTCATGGTGAGTGCTGTTTAGCGGCTTTGGTCCGGTTCGGTTTTGTTTACCCATGAACAACCCATGGCTTTATGGTTCATGGATCATGGATCTAAACATCGGTGTTACCATTTAGTAAACATGTTAAATCTAATATCCCCAAAAATATATTGTAGGATCACCTTTTATGGCCTAGAGCATACCTGGGCAAGGGGCGGCCCGCGGGCCACATCCGGCCCGCCTACTCTCTGTGACCGGCCCGCCTGGCTCCGGGCATCCTTGCTGGCCGGTCACTGATGAGGGCAATCTGACGTGTTGTCCAGAGCTCCAGGCTCCGGGCGGCCTGTGGTCAGATTGCCCTCATCACACGCTGCGTGCCGGCAGGGAACAGAGGACTGATACTGCAGCACCGCACAGTGCAGCAGCGGAAGACAGGAATCTGTTCTCTGTTTCCTGCCGACACTTTCCCTGTGACACACACGCACGCGCCCTGATGTCGTCAGTACGGCGCGCGTGTGTGTCATTTGAAAAGTTCCCGCCCCGGCAGGAGAAGAAGATGCAGCAGCCGGACCCCGTACGGAGAGAGGAGGCAGCTCAGCGGGGAGCCGTACAAGAGAAGAAGGATGTCAGTGGGAGCCCGGGTGTAGTGATGTATATTACAGGTGGATATAGGGGTGTAGTGATGTATATTACAGGTGTATATGGGGGTGTAGTGATGTAGTATATGGGGATTGTTTGTGTATATATGTCTATAGCGTGTGTGTATGTATGTGTGCGTGCGTGCAGAGAGTAAAGCCCGTAACTGCGAGTGGTACCATGTGCTCTCTCCCCGCCCCCTGCAGCGCCATTCCGCCATTACAGGGCCTGATTGCATTTCTCCGGTACCTGTTTGCATACATGTGTCAGGTACCGGCGAAAACACGAGTCTGTGAAATAAAAAGATTTTCCATATTTACCTGCTTTCTTCAGCTCTGCTGCCTCCCGCTCCTGACCACTGCTCATTCATTGATTATTCACCGCACTCAGGACCTGGAAGCCGGAGCGGCGCGATGACAGCACCGGGCACAGCACCGTTGAGGGCATCAACGCAGGGACAGGTGAGTATTCTGCAAGCACAGTGGCCTCCAGGAGGTCATCAGAGTTTCCAATGAACTTTGATGACCATCCTGCGACACCCACGCTACAGCTTCATGGGTTCATCAGAGTTCATTGGGAACTGTGACGAGTCCCCGAGATGCTCCGGCTTCCAGGTTCTCAACATACACACACACCTGTATACTCACCCAGCGATGCGGTCCCCAGCACTGTCCCTGCTTCCAGCTGCTCACTGCAGTGAATATTCAGTGAGTATAATTACCATCGATAAGGAGCGGGAGGCAGCAGAGCCAGAGACAGCAGCGCTGGAGAGAGGTAAATATAGAAAATCTTTTTATTAAAAAGACCCGTGTTTTCTCTGGTATTTGTCACACTGATGTCACACAGATCACATCAGTGTGCGATCCGTGTGACACCTGTGCTGCCAGAGAAAAAAAGGATAGGTGTGCATGCAGGGCCACGAGGGGTCACACAGTCCGTAACTTACTGTTTGTGTATGAAGGATAGTATATATGCTATATACAGTATTGGTTAAAACTGAGTTAATTATATTAGTCCGGCCCTCTAAAACCATCCCAATTTCTCATGCGGCCCCATGGGAACATTAATTGCCCACCCCTGGCCTACAGGCTACTTTACACACTGCGATATCGGTCCCGATATCGCTACTGTGGGTACCCGACCCCATCTGTTGTGCGGCACGGGCAAATCGCTGCCCGGCACGGGCACAACATCGCCCAGAGCCGTCACCTATACTTACCTGTCCGGCGACGGTGTCTTTCTAAGGGTGGCGGTCCGTGCGGCGTCACAGCCACGTCAATGAACCGCCGCCCAATAGCAGTGGAGGGGCGGAGATGAGCGGGACGTAATATCCCGCTCACCTCCTTCCTTCCGCAATGTGGCCGGGAGGCATGGAAGGGGAGCTTCCTCGTTCCTGTGGCGTCACACGCAGCGATGTGTGCTGCCGCAGGAATGAGGAACAACTTCGTTACTGCTGCATTCACGATTTTTGAGAATGGACACCCATGTCGCCGATTAGCGTTTTTGCACGTTTTTTCAACGATGCAAAATCGCTCATCGGAGTCACACGCAACAGACGGCATCGCTAATGCGGCCGGTTGTGCGTCAAGAATTCCGTGATGCCATCGACTTATATTTGCGATGTCGTAGTGTGTCAAGCCCCCTTTAATGGTGTTGGACGCAGCTTACAGCAATAAAAAGTGGTGTGAGGTTCCCGCAGAAAACATATGGGAACATTGACTGAAAAATCTGAAAAGTTCTGTCTGGTGGAAAAATGAAAGGTATTGAAAAAAATCAGTAAAACAAAAATAATAGAACACATGGGTGCTGAACAAGTTATCGAGGACCTGTCACCCACTCCCCACGCATGCATAAGTGCAGCAATGAATGCAGCATACATACTTTCATAACATGGACATTAACTGTGATATTCTTCCCCGACACTGGTGACCCAGTGATTACAATTGGAAAAACATGGCACAAAATGCCAATGACCAATCATTAAAATAAAAAAAAAAAATCTTAATTTATATAAAATTTACAAAGAATAATAATACAATTGTGTAAAATATGAGGTAGTTTGGCGAGGACCCAAAGGAGGGGATTTATTTCTGAAACATATGAACTAGAAATATACACACACATATGGCTTCTAAACTTGCTCACTCAGATATGCAACGAGATAAGAAGGATAGTCAGATGACTGGACAATGCTCCAAACGCGATTAGAACAAGGTTGTTTGGAAAGCACAGTGTAGTTCAAATGCAATATATTGCAAAGAAAATAATCACATTATACCGAGATATCTAGTGTGCATATCAGAGGGACAAGGTGGCGAAAAAGAGCTAATTATCCTTTGTAAAAGGTATGGTATGCAAACTTGATCATAGGTAAATTTCAGATACCTAAAAACTTCAATGCTCCTGGGGTAATGGGATTATTTACTCTTTGCATATATTAGGATTTGATCAACACTGTGCCAGTCTTTACAAAAACCATTTCGCAATAAACCATGCTGTGTAATCGCGTTTGGAGTATTGTCCATTGACCTGATTATCATTGTTATCTCAGTGCATATCTAAAGAAAATAATTACATTATACCAAGATATCTAGTGTGCATATCAGAGGGTCAAGGTGGCGAAAAGGAGCTAATTATCTAACTTGATCATAGGTAAATTTCGGATACCTCAAAACTTCAATGCTCCTGGGGTATAATGGGTTTATTTTCTCTTTGCATTTGCATCTCTGATTATCATTGTTATCTCGGTGCATATCAGAGTGACATTAGAAGCCTTGAGTACAAGCCATATGTTATACTATTTACAGAACAGAATAAAATAGAATAATTTAAGTGATTGATTTTTGTGCCTTGTTTTTCCAATGAATGCAGCATGTTTGCTGCTTTGAGGCAAGTGGTCCCCATGTGTCTGGTGCCCCTAGAAAAAGGTTTGTCAAACATACGTAAAAAAGCAGGCTATACACGGGCTTTACATGCTACAATATATCTACCGATGTGTCGGCGGGGTCACGTTGTAAGTGATGCACATCCGGCATCGTTAGAGATATTGTAGTCTGTAAAACCTACATGCGATTACGATTAAACGAATAACCGTTCATCGCATACACGTCGTTCAATTACTAAAAATTGAACGTCTGGTTGCTCAATGTTCCCGAGGCAGCACACATCGCAGTGTGTGACACCCCGGGAATGATGAACTGCAACTTACCTGCGTCCCGCTTCTTACGTATGGATGGTCGTATAGAAGGGTAAGTACTTGTGACAGGAACAAAGCATAGGTGCGACACGGTCAACAAATTTCAGTTGTCGCACATAAGATGGGGGCGTGTCACATCACATACGATATCGTATGCAGAATTGTATGGTGTAAAGTAGGCGTAAGCCATAGTGGCCTGGAGTTATGCGCTCAATAAAAGTTTTCTCCTATACCTAGGACCACCTCCAGCTGCACAGGCAGCTCCACCATCTCCACCCTCTCCGGCTGTGGATCCACCATCTCCGCCAGCTCCACCATCTCCTGCTGCGGATCCACCATCCCCGCCGGCTCCACCATCTCCTGCTGCAGATCCACCACCTCCGCCTGCTGCGCCTGCTGGGACACCCTCTCCTTCTCCAACCCCATCACCTGCTGCAACCCCATCTCTTCCTTCAACCCCATCACCACCTTCTACCCTGTCTCCCCATACTTCTCCTTCTAACGATGCCTTCTCCCCCGCATCAGTTGGTGAGTTTTGTGCAGGCTACCCTTCCTGTAATTTATGCACATAACATGGTGTCCCTACAAGTTGTAAAGGATACAGGGATGTTTAAATGATGGTGGGCTGTCGTGTACTAATATTTGATTTGTGTTCCCTAGCCACAGGATCTGGTTGGGCCATCAGCGCCTCAGAGGAAGAAGGTGATGAACCCCAGAACCGTAAGTGGTCAACCAAAAACATATACCTGACAGTTCGATGTTGGAACAAGGATGGTTAACTTTTCCCATTCCCTCCACAGAAATCCCCACACTACAGGACCTGGTGGAATCACAACGGCGTTTGTCAGAAGCCGTCCGGCGTCATGGGGAGATGCTGGAACAGTTTTTGGCAGCCCAACAGCAGGGCCACTAAATGTGAATGTTTGTGATTTAAATGTTTTTTTTTGTTTTGTATGTCACATAAATCTTTCTAGTTTATTTTCGCTGTTGCTTACATTTTTGGACAAAACTTTCAAACAGGGTTTGGGAACCTATTTACTGCCGGGGACCATTTGGAATTTTCTACCAACCAACGGGGGCCACACCAAATTATCAACTTGAACACGACCAGGCTATATTTGTTAAAATAATTAATAAAATCAGCCCCAGAGTGGTGGCTGGAGAGACTGTGATGTTCGGTGAGATGGATCATTTTGATTCTCACCACTACATTTCCATGTTTGTCTTGGTCTGGAGAGGCTGGGGGCATACACAACACAGGAGAAGCTAGGGCATATACATCACAGGAAACACTGAGGCATATACATCCCAGGAGAGGCTGCGTCATATACATCCCTTAAGAGTATGGGGCATATACATCACCCTGAGCAGTAGTTGGCAGCACAAAGAGCACTGTGCCGCCCTGGCAAAACCTGGGTGTTACAGAGGTCTGCATACATGTTATTGATGCTGATTTAACTCTCCCTTGGGGAGGTTCCCACACACAAACACACACCAGCCAATCAGACCCCACTCACCCCCTCCCCACGAAAACAGGAGGACATCAAGACTGTACAGTGGCAACAAGGTTTTTTTTTTTTTCAATGATCTTGACTGTCCAGGGGAGGGTGTGTGTGTGTGTGTGATGTTACCTCTGAGACCACCTGGCTAGTCCAGGGCGTCACATAAGCAGCCCCTGTGTGGGGCTGGGGTGAGTGGTACTCACGGCCTCAGGAATGGGCCAGCCTCTTGTGGGACCCGAAGTGGACCAGGAGAGGGGTGCCAGCTGTCGGGACCCAGTACGGACCAGTGTGAAAAGAAGACACATACCTCGGGCAGGAAAAGATCACCTGAATTACACACACGGGTGTGGGACCCGTCTTCACAGCAGCGGGCCGTTGGCACCTGTTACCAGCAACTTGGTTAATTACTGGACTGGGGTTAGTTATTGGTTTATACTGTGAGTACTCCTGCACCACCCGGTACAAGGCGAGGACTGTACCCGTCACTCTACAAACTACCTCTCCCAATTGGGCCCTGGGACTATAAATCCCCCTACCCGTGGAGGGTATCCCACCTAGCTGCCCCACACCATCAGTCCCGGGCACGGTCCCCAGAGGCAGTGGCGGTGCCACCACCTTATCAACGCAACCCACGGGTGGCGTGACAGACAATTCCCCCTACCTAATCCCCCTCTTTTTTGGGAGCTTGACATTACAGACCGGGTCACGACACCGGGATACCTGCAGAAGTAACCCCTTGGCCAGGATCTCATTTCCCCCCCAATCCCTGGGCAACACAGCAATAGGTGGCAGCACAAAGAGCTGTAGGTGGCATAACACAAACAGCACTGACAGTGACAGCACTAGAAGGCAGCTCGGAGAGCATTAGGTGACAGCACTATAAGGCAGCAGGGAGAGCACTATGTTCCCCACCACAGCTTTAAAACAAAGAACCCACAAAAACATTCTTAATTAAAAAAAAAACACCCACACACACACATTATATATGTGCATCTGTAGAGTTGTGCCATGATGGCGACCCTGACCTCCACCCAGCCCTTTACCCCGTGAATAATGTTATGCAGAATTCATGAAAGCTGTACAAAAGTTTGAAATCAAAGACATTTTTTATTACAATTCCCTAACATTGCTTAAACAACAACAAAAACAGCATAAATATTATAACAAAAAACAAAAACTATAAATTTTGATATTGGTTACTAGAGTCATTTAAATGTTGCCTCTGTGGGCTGAAAAATTGGTTCATTGGGGGGAACATGGGATACTGTGCGGGGGGGTCATGCTGGAGGTGCGGTCGAGGCTCCATCCTCATCCATGGCACTTGGTTCCATGAAGAGTGTTGTTGATGATCTACTTCGCACACTTTTGAGGAGTCTGTCAGTTTCCCCAATGCCACCTTGTTGAGGGCCTCCAGCATGACCCTTTCGACATGACCTCTTTGTTTGTCATCCAGCTTACGGAGTCTTTCATCCGTAAGCTGGGCAAATCCGCAAATGGATGGTCTGCTGTGCTGCTCCAGGATTTTCTTCGCCATATCCATAAGGTCTGTTGATGATGTGTTGTTCGGCTGCCTCTTACGGGTTGAGGAGATCCGCCGCGGTAATGGAGCTTCTGCGGTCTCCTCGGAAGTCCCGGCAATTTCATCATCACCACCTGTCGCTATTGGCCCAGCTTCACAACGATCCTGCGGAACAATAAAAATGATGTTAAACTCAGATATCATGAGCAACAGGCACAGGGATACACATGCACTGGAAACTAATGGGAGGGGCAGACTAGTACTACAAGATATGAAATGTCATTACATGGTATGAAAATAGAGTGTGGAGAAACTAGTAAAGGAGTATACTTATCTGAACTGGAAGGGATACATTTTGAAATCTGCAACAGTAATCATAGAAAACCGTAGTAACTATTTTCAATTAAATAATGCCATGTACATCAAAAGTTTCACAAAGGTACTTACATCTCCAACTGTGGTGTCAGACCGGACCTCAGGCTGTGTTCCGGGACCAAAGGACAGCGATGTTATTGTACGTGGTACCTCTTGGTCTCTTATGAAGGCCAGCAAATCGTAGTACCAAAGCTTTGGAACGTAAAGTTCCTCCGTTCCGGCACCAGATTTGCTGGCCTTCTCCACCTTATTTAGTTCCTTTTTATAAACGGTGCGAAGACCCTGGATTTTCTTTCGCACAATCTCAGTTGTAATGGTCTAAGTAGGGTTATGCCTCTGGAACAATTCAACAAGCTGCTCATAGGCCTGCTTTTTCTTGTATCGATTGCTATAATCGACAGACTTAATCTTCCACAAACAAGGCAGGGATCGATACATATCAATCATCTCCCTTATAAATTCTTGTTTGTTGGAAGACATCTGAAAAAAAAGGAAATTAATGTATTACTACATTGTTATAAACTAAGCACAAGAATATAGCTGCTATAATACTGCCACCTACGTACAACTACTTTAATACTGCTCCTATGTCCAATAATATAACTACTATAATACGGCCCCCTATGTACAAGAATATAACTACTATCATACTGCCCCCTATATACAAGAATTTAACTACTATAATACTGCCCCTATGCACAAGAATATAACTACTATAATACTGCCCCTATGTACAAAAATATAACTACTATAATACTGCCCCTATGTACAAGAACATAACTATATGTACAGCGGTATTGAATATATAAATATATATACATATATACCTATATATATATATATATATATATATATATATATATATATATGTAGAAAATAGCTATATGTTCAAGAATATAATTGCTATAATACTGGCCCCATAGATATATTTATTTTTATATATATATATATATATATATATATATATATATATATATATATTCCTATGTACAGGAATAGAAAAGCTATAATACTTCCCCCTATGTACATAGATAAATATAACTATAATACTGCCCCAATATACAAGAATACAGTTGCTATATTAATGTCACGATGTACTAGAATATTGGTATAATACTGCCCAAAATTACTTACCTTTAAGTCAGGAGAATATTAAAAATCCAAGACGAAATCAACAAATTGAAAGAATCACTGCAGCAAACTGCGTTCTGAAAAAGCTCAGGTAGAGTGAATGGAAGCGCTACTGCGTCGTCTTTTGTTTGATACGGTCACCCAATCAGGCGACGCTGTAGTGATGACCAATCGGAACAGAGGGGCGTGAAGAAAGACAACGCAAAGCGCTGTAGCGATCACCAATAGGAACAGAGGGGCGTGAAAAGAGATAACGCAAACCGTATCTAGGGGTTAAAACCACACCTCTGACTCGTCGTGCAATGACATGTCTGAAACCACACAACGACCGTCGACGTCGCTATGATCTCTGCTCCGTCGCTGCTTTATTTAGCATGTTTGACAGCTTACTAACGATTATCTATGGTCGCTGCAACGTCACAGAATATGGTGACGTTGCAGCGACGTCGTTGTCGTCGTCGTTATGTGTGACACCAGCTTTAGAGATGTTAATAGGTTTGTCAGGAATCTCACAATAAAAAGACATTTTTCCAATACTGATGCGGACAATACTGATAGGCCCAACTCACCTGATCCTCCGACCAACAATTCTACTCATGTCCCCCTATTTTGGAATTTGAGGGAACAGATTGCGGTTACGCACTTACAAGAACTAAGTGACACCTGTACGGGTATATCTGAACCTTCTCCTTTTGTCAATAAGAACCCGAGTTTTTATCCTATTGCCTCCAGGGTTCCTGTTATGGACACGTTCCAGGACCTTATAGAATCGGAGGTCAGAAATATACTCTTGATGAAACCCCAGATTCAGGACAATTTGTCATCCTCTGAAAAAAGAGCACTTAAAGATCTGAAGGACAATAGTCACATTGTGGTCCGGGGGGCGGACAAGGGGGGCTCAGTAGTAGTGCTGGACAGCAAACTGTATGAAAGAGAGATTAATACCATATTGAGTGATAAATCCACTTACAGGCAATTGCCTTGCGATCCCACATCTGATTTTTCCTCAAAGTTACGGGTCCTCTTCTCACAAGGTTTTCAATGGGGAGTTCTTAATGAAAAGGTCCACGAATATCTTTTTGTCGACTCTCTGGTGTGTCTCATTTTTCAAGGCCTTCCCAAGGTCCATAAGGGCACTTTCCCTCCCCCATTGAGACCCATAGTAGCCAGCACTGGGTCTCTAACCAGCAATCTGAGTGACTGGCTAGATCATTATATCCAGCCGCTCATGAAACGTACTATTGGTCATATTAGAGACACAAAGAGTCTCTTACAGGATTTGGAGATGTCCTGGACGAGTGGTTCTTTTTGGATAATAAGCGACGTGGTCTCATTATATCCTAGCATACCGTATAGGGAAGCCTTACAGGCTCTGTATTTTCATCTAAATAAATACAGCTCATTTGACGATGTCCTCAAAGAATTCATTCTCATGACAACAGGTTTTCTGTTGACCCACAATTTTTTCCAGTTTAACTTAACATTTTATCTCCAGATAGCCGGTTGTCCTATGGGGGCATGTTTTTCATGTGCATTGGCTAATATTTACATGGCCTACTGGGAAGAGAAATATATCTATACAAGTGATAATCCATTGTTGCATACCATTATTTGGTATGCAAGATATATTGATGATCAAGTTATGATATGTAATACAGGAGATTTTGATATCCCCCAGGAGGCCATGGAAGCCGTCAATGCACATTTTAACAACAACCCTCTCAATTTGAGATTTACCATGAACCTATATATGGACTCAGCTCCCTTCCTGGACATCCTGCTATCTGGCGACCCCTTGACTGGTTCCATTCATTCTGTTCTGTATAGGAAGCCTATTTGTGGCAATACCTCTCTCCATGCGAGTAGCTGTCACATGCCCCACACCTTACAGAATTTACCTGTGGGTGAGCTCTTACGAGCGAAGCGTTTATGCTCATCTGAAGCTTCCTATCGTTGTGAAGCTGTCCGCATTAGAGAGAGACTCAGTGGGAGGGGGTATCCTGATCGGACTTTGAACAGGGCCTCTTCTATTGTTGAGAATAGGACCAGAACCAATCGGTTGCGGATGCCCTGGAAAGACCCATCTCAGAGGAGGAGTACTGGGCTGCAATTAAAAATTCCCCCACTGGTAAGGCCCCTGGCCCAGATGGCTTCCCCCTGCTTTACTACAAAAAGATGGGCTCCATGCTGCTCCCCCATTTCTCTCTGCCTTTAACAATATCTCACTCTCCGAAAAGGTCCACTTGCCGAGAGACTCTTTGGCCGCTAATATAGTAGTCATCCCTAAAGAGAGTAAAGACCCTACCTCTTGTTCTAGTTACCGACCCATCTCCCTCCTCAACACAGACTTGAAGCTCTTCACCAGAATATTATCAGAGAGACTCTCTCCATTGCTGGGGGGGATTGTCAACCCGGACCAGGCTGGGTTCATGATGGGAAGGGAAGCGAGGGACAACACCACTAAGGCGCTGAACTTAATCCACAGGGCTAATTCGGAAGGGTTGCCCCTGATGCTCCTGTCGACCGACGCAGAAAAAGCGTTCGACAGAGTCAATTGGATATTCATGGAGGAGGTTCTGCGGGAGGTGGGGTTGGGGAGGATGATGCTCAGGTGGATATGCTCTCTGTATAGTAACCCCTCTGCCGCGGTCAGGGTGAACGGTCTGGGTGAACGGTCTCCTTTCAGATAGATTTCCCATTCTTAACGGCACAAGGCAGGGATGCCCCCTCTCACCCCTGATCTTTATCCTGACCCTGGAACCCCTGCTTAGCCGAATTAGAGGTAACATTGACAGGAATGATACCAGGCCACATAGGTTTGAGCTCTAAGCCTGAGCCATAACCACGATTTTCAGGTGTTTCAAGCCTCCCCTGATGAGCAGTCGTTGTGAAACGCGTCGGAAGTCACCTGCTTGATGGATATTAGGGTCAGCCACAACAGGGCCAGCTGTGGACTGCCCTTGTAAGGGCGGGAGTTTTTGTGGATTATCTTAGGGTCAGTTGTATCCCAGACAGGGCCAGTGACCAAGCCACTGCTCCCCAAGTGCCGGTAGTTGGACTAAGCAGCACTGGAGAAGGACGACACCTCACCGACAAAAAGACTGGGTGAGATGGTTCCACTTTAAGTGGTCCTAATATTGCACTGTATATGACATCCTATTGTCCCTGACCCCTGCCGTTGTTTGTATAGAGCATGGTACAGGTATTATGAGGTCATTATTTCCTGGGCACCGCATGTCATGGTGCATATGTTTGGTTGTCCCCTGATAGAGCGTATCACACTAGCTTAGCTCTATAGTGGGACATTCACACTATTTTTGGTCTGGTGTTGATGACGCTGAGTGACAACATTCTGTCTGTTGAGTGGCATGCTACTTCTTGTGTATACATTTATCTTTGAAGGCTGCACTTACACAGCATCTGTCTAATCAGCGATACCACATCAGCTTTTTGTGTGTTGAAAAACTCATTACATCTCCGGTGTTGTTCATCTAGGTGAACGTTACCCGTTCCCCTTTTTCTGTAAATGATGGTGCCATAGATACACGCAGCACACATTGGTCCCATCATTTCCAGGTTTTAAATGGTGTTTGGATCACAGTTTGTATATTTATTTTAAATAACCCAATTAAAGGTTAAGTTTTATTATCACATGTTGCTAGATCTATATAAGTTGTACATGTTGGAATTCTTTTCTAATACCTACTGGTTCTGAATTGGTGCTATATTCATAACATTGACATTTCCGGCCCTATAGTTGCTGGTTCCACCTACAAAATTGCGGCGTACGCGGACGACTTACTTTTCTTTATTACCAACCCTCGGGTCTCCCTGCCCAATCTACTGAGAGAGCTGGAAACATACTCCTCTCTTTCTAATTTTAGAATTAACATGTCAAAATCGGAGGCTATGAATGTATCTCTCCCCCAAGATCATGTTATTTCGCTACAATCTGCGTTCGGGTTTAAGTGGGCTAATCACTCTCTGAGGTACCTGGGGGTCCAGCTGGCAGCGGACACTAGCCAACTATATAAGCTGAATTATCTCCCTCTCCTGCAGTCCATTAGAACAGACTGCGCAAATTGGGCGAGGGGCCTTTTCACATGGTTTGGGAGATGTGCAATATTGAAGATGAATATATTACCACGACTTCTATACCTCTT
The DNA here is from genome assembly GCF_048569485.1 of Anomaloglossus baeobatrachus. Classification (NCBI taxonomy): domain Eukaryota; kingdom Metazoa; phylum Chordata; class Amphibia; order Anura; family Aromobatidae; genus Anomaloglossus; species Anomaloglossus baeobatrachus. The sequence continues at coordinate 43,581 of NW_027442894.1, forward strand.
CCAGGCCCTGCCAATTAAGATCCCGAGCTCTTTCTTCAAGGAATTGGCCTCACTATATACTAAATTTATCTGGGCGAATAAGCCGGCGAGACTTTCCCGTTCCCTACTGTGCAGACCTAAGTGTAGGGGAGGGCTGGGAATACCTGATATGAAAAAATATTACTGGGCCACACATATGGTTAGGGTTCTGGATTGGTGCCACCACTCTAGGATGAAACCATGGGTCGCCCTGGAACAGAGCTTCTCGGAGGTACATTTACCGGCCATGCCTTGGGTCGCAAGCTTTTTCCCGTCTACTTTGAGATCTCACCCCACTATTGGCGCTACTCTGGAATGCTGTTCGAGGGGCGAGGTTCGGCGCCTCCTCCTGCCGTTGCCTTCCCCCATGTCACCAATTATAGGAGATCCGGATTTCCGTCCTGGCCTCTTGGACCCAGTTTTTCGGAGCTGGGTACAGGGGGGCAGATTCAGAGCTTACCAGCTGGGAGGGGAGGGTGACTGGCTATCTCTTTCGGATATTTGTGGTCTCCTGCCTCCGGACCCCCTGGGGAGATGGAGGGCCATGCAGTTGAGGCATTTCATGAGCTCCCTTCCCTGCTTCGCCCGGTATGCTGGGCCTCCCACAAGATTCGAGAAATTGTGCTTGGGAGAGGGGGCCCTGCGGCACTCACTTTCCCTGGCATACAATTTGCTATCAGACCCGGGAGATTTGCCCACCCCGGTCTATTTGCGGCAGTGGGAAAGGGACCTTGGGACGGCTCTATCTGACACGCAACGAAACAACGTCCTAATGATGGCACATAAAACCTCGATCAGTTCCAGACTGTTGGAGGCCAACTTCAAACTGCTGACTAGGTGGTATAGAGTCCTGACCAGACTTCATAGGATATTCCCCTCAGTTGACCCCGTTTGCTGGAGGTGTGGCTCGGGGGAGGGTGATTACGTGCACATCTTTTGGTCCTGCCCTTCCTTGCAACGGTTTTGGTCAGAAGTGAGGGAGGTAATTAGACTGGTGACCGGCACGGTTGAGACATTGGGTTCGGAACTGTTTATCTTACAGCTTTTGGAACTCCCGGCTCCTAGATACAAGCGCTCTTTGCTTAGATTTCTGGTAATGGCTGCCAGGTCTTGCATCCCGCTTGGCTGGAAGTCTTCTACCACCCCCACACTGGCACAGTGGGTTTCAAGGGTTAACGACCTAAGGCACATGGAGGACTTGACATCCTCTCTCAATGACAGACAGGAAGATTTTCATAGGACTTGGTTCCCATGGTTGGAGTTCACTCACTCGGTGGAATACGCCAGATTACTCTCTGTTCCACGGCTGCTGTGAGGCTCTGGGGAAACACTCTCCCCCCCCTTTTTTTTTTTTTTTTTCTCTCCTCTCCCCCTTTCCTCTTTTTTCTTCTCTCGCTCTCCCTTCTTCTCACTTCTTTGTCCCCTATCTTCCCCTATTCTCCCCTCCCCCCCTATTCCCCTTTAGCTCTTTCTCTTAACCTGTTCTAAACTCTTTTCGGGCTTTGCTCTCTTTCTATGTTCTGTATTCCACCCTTGTTGGGTTGGTTCATAAAAGGATTAAATTGGGCCTGACTCGAGCAGTTGCAGCGACTAGATATGTACAGGGGTGCGGAAGGGTGGGCTACATGTCAATGTTAAATATTTGAAATCTGTTATTCTGTTCTTTGTGGAGCAGGTGTTACTTTGTATGTTCTCGAGTCGGTCATTAAAATAAAGAATTTAAAAAAAAAAAAAGAACCAATCGGTTGGAAGATCACCCTGTTTCCTCAGTATCTAGAAATCGTGTGACTTTTTCAACACCATTTAGCACTGATTTTTTTCAAATTAAACAGACCATCCAGCGTTTTATCCCCCTTTTACGTCAGGACCCCATACTAAATTCAGTTCTTCAGCCGGGGGTCAATATAGTAGCCAAGAGAGCTCGTACCATTGGGAACCTTGTGGCACCCAGCATGTTCACATCTAAGAAATGTAACAGAACCTGGCTCAGTGTCTCTGGGTCTTATAAATGTGGGTCCGGCCGATGGGGCCTTTGCAGGTTCATGCACAATACCAAATCCCTATTAGGGAATAATGGAGAAAGCTTTGTAATTCGATCGTTTATTAATTGTGCTTCTGCACATGTGGTCTATGTGGCAACGTGCACACTATGCCGCAAGGGCTATGTCGGCTGCACCTCTAGAGCACTTAGAACCAGGATCTCTGAGCACGTCCGCATACCTTCAGCAGCTCATGACAGGACCTCCTTAAGCTATGTTGCATTGGTGAAGAAACGCTCCTTATCTGGTCTGACCAGGCACTACATTGAATGTCATTCAGCGGATTTTTCTTCCTTAGTGATCACGGGTATAGAGTCTGTTCCCAGACCACCTCGTGGGGGGGACTGGTTCCAAGCCCTGCTTTTGGCAGAGGCAAAATGGATTTTGAAGCTAAATACAAGATACCCAGGTGGCTTTAACTATCGCTCCGATTTGCGATTTATTTTTTAGATCGATAGATATAGAATAATTTCTGATCCGTTTTCTGACATTCAATGAGGTGCTTTTATGCTTATGTGTTTGTTCTAGTCATTCTTTGATGAAATTCATCCATTCCTGCACGGATGCCATAATTCGGACATATTGTAATGAGCATTCCTTCAGTCAAGCTCCACACATGTTTCATCCTGATGTATATATATTTTTTTTTTATGGTCTTTTTATCGTCAGACGATATGCACATATTGGAGCTTGCTTATTTATATTGAACAAGTCCTCTCCCCCCCCCCCTGTTTTTCACTGGAGGAGCTGCTTTTTGATATACTTTGCAAATATTGTTGAGAACCTTATAAATTTATATTTTATTTAACTTGTGATCTCCATATAATTTACTTATCAACCTAGGGTTGGGTCCTTTGGTAACTAACCCACATAATCTAATTTCATTTTTAGCTCTATCTGTATCATGAAATTTTTCGTTTCTATTCTTATGAATATATAGGGGCTTGTATTTGCAGCCCTATTGCAATTTCAGGTCAGCTCCTCTATTGAAATGATTATTAACATATGAATGAATGTTTTATGGTTTATCACGCACTATTTACTAAGGATTATATTGACCCAGTATGATGTTCCTTTTGTCCATATGCACGGCGATGTTCACCTGTTTTTTCATGCAATCATGACATCCCGCCCCTCCCTTCCGCCCATCCAGCGGGTCAGTCTATTTTAGTAATGTTGTGGTATACATGGAACACTTATGATTAAGGACTCTTTCTGTTTTTATGGTGTAGTCCGAAACGCGCAAAGTTTCCATGTATTGATTTATACCTCGGCCTTCACGATGCTTTTAATATTTCCAATAAAGATTACGGAGATTTTATCTTAAAGAAGAATCAGTGCCGGATCATCCTTTTCTTCTCTGCCTTCTTCCACAAACCGGTCGGGACTTACCGGCGGATCCGAGGCACCCGCAAGGTCTAGCAGTCCGGGCAACAGGTGAGCTGAAGAATCCCTTTTCCTTTACCCATTCTAGGCTTATCCCCAGCCTGTGCTAGTGTGCTCTGGTGGACGGAGCAAGCAGCACGCTGCGATAAAGGCACAGAAAAGCTGCAGCAGGTTTACCAGCCTCCCGAAACTGTGCTGTGTGTGTGACTCCCCCCCCCTCACTGTGAGTACTCAACCAATTGCTGCCCCCCCCCGCTCAGTGCTGTGTACCCCCTAGTACTGTGTGCACCCCCTCGTGCTGTGTGTACCCCCTCGTGCTGTGTACCCCCCAATGCTGTGTGTACTCCCTAATGCTGTGTGTATCCCCTAGTGCTGTGTGTACCCCCTAGTGCTGTGTGTACCCCCTAATGCTGTGTGTACCCCCTAGTACAGTAAGTACCCCCTAATGCTGTGTGTACCCCTTAATGCTGTGTGTACCTCCTAATGCTGTGTACCCCCTTGTGCTGTGTGTACCCCCCAGTGCTGTGTACCTCCTAGTACAGTGTGTACCGCCAGTGCTGTGTACCCCCTCATGCTGTGTGTACCCCCCAGTGCTGTGTACCTCCTAGTACAGTGTGTACCCCCCAGTGCTGTGTACCTCCTAGTACAGTGTGTACCCCCTAATGCTGTGTGTATTCCCTTGTGCTGTGTGTATCCCCTAATGCTGTGTGTTCCCCCTAATGCAGTGTACCCCCTAATGCTGTGTACACCCCAGTGCTGTGTACTCCCTAGTACAGTGTGTACCCCCTAAGCACGGTGTAACCCCTCACTGCTGTCCGTGCCCCCCTAGTGCTGTCTGTACCCCCTGGGTGATGTCTACGCCCCCCCCAGTGCTGTCCGCACCACCTAATGCTGTCCATGCTGCACCCAGTGCTGTCCATGCCACGGTGAGTGCTGTCTGTGCCCCCCTTATGCTATCCATGCTCCCCAGTGCTGTGTGTCACCCCTCAGTACTGTGTACCTCCCAGTGCTCTTAACTCGCTACTGCTGTCTGTACCCTCCCACTGCTTTCTATGCCCCCCAGTCTGTGCCCTCTTGTTGATGTCTATGTTCCACCAGACCTGTCTGTCTCCCTAGTGATGCCACCTAGTGCTGTCCATGCTGCCACCCAGTGCAGTCCGTGCTGCCACCCAGTGCAGTCCGTGCTGCCACCCAGTGCAGTCCGTGCTGCCACCCAGTGCTGTCCCTGTCCCCAGTCATGTCTGTGCCACTGCCAGGGCTGTCCATGCCCCCTACTGATGTATATGCCCCAGCCCCTCCTGTGATATAAACTCCCAGTGTCTCCTGTAATTTATGCACCCCTGCCCCTCCTGTGATGTTTATGCCCCCAGCATCTCCAGACAGAGACAAACCTGGAAAAGCAGCTGTGAGAAACAAGATGATCAATATCACCAAACATCACAATTGCACCAAAGAGAAGCAGCTCCTGCCCCCACAGTAGGGGTGAGTTAATTAATTGTTTGACCAAATATAGCAGGGTTATTTTTCAGGTTGATAATGTTGTGCGGCCCCCAAAGGTTAGTACGAAATTCCAAATGGCCCCTGCCAGTAAAAAGGTTCCCCACCCCTGCAGTAAGTGATAGACATACAAAAACACATTAAAAATATAGTGTTACAGTTGTGAGGTAGCGACCACCAATGTTGTGGATGGTCGCTATGTGTTGCAGTGGAGAAGGATTCCCTGCCCTATTGAACTGAAGATGTGACTGTGGGACCTGTAGTTTCACAGGACTTGGGTTGTAATTAAGGGTTAGCTTCCCTTTAAACTATGGGCGGCGTGATGGACAGGGCTGGAGAATCACATACCTCCACCTGTGGGTGTGTCCGGTTGGGTTTAAGAGACTGTTAGTTTTAGAGACAGAAAAAAGTCTGAGTGTGCTGCACATGGAGATTGTGTGCTGCACATGGAGATTGTGTGCTGCACATGGAGATTGTGTGCTGCACATGGAGATTGTGTGCTGCACATGGAGATTGTGTGCTGCACATGGAGATTGTGTGCTGGAGGTCTCAGTCTGTGTGAAGACTGAAGAGAGACTTCTGGAAATCAGTCCAAGTGAGGACTGGGGATAAAACTGCAGCCTGGCTGGAGGCTGCAGGAAGGAACCACAGTGAGTGGTGTTCGCTGGCAGGAGCCAGAGTGTGGAGACTCCACTATGGACATTTAATTGGACTGGAAGCCCACGGTATGTTATATTTTCCTTTAAGCCAGGAGAGGCTTTGTTACATTTTGTTTAGCAGTTTATGTTGAGTCTATTAAATAAACTGCTGGGTTTTATAAGAGACAGTGATACCTGTGTTGCCTAAGCTACCTAATACCGCTGCAAGCGAGTGAAACCCCCAAGTTTCGGTAAGCAACGTTATACAGTGTACAAAACACACAAGGATGCAGAGGGTTAACACGCTGTAAGTTGGGTTAAATTATACAAACCCTAGGAGTATAGTGAACAGATAAAGCCTAATTGGCTATTCCTTTGGATTTGGATGTAGATAATAACAGAGGTAACAGTAATAGGGCTGTCGAAATTTACAAGATGATGGTCGCGGTGTAAGTAAAGTGCAACGGCTGGCTGTAAATATATATATATATATATATATATATATATATAGTTCCGGAATTGCGACAGTGCAGACCTTCATTGGACCTGTGGGCTGACTAATAAAGTGTACATGTGCACTCAAAATTCATCGGTATAGACCTGTATGTTCCCAAATGCTGGTATCCCCATCATTGATGGGTCCATACCCAGGGACTCAACACGTGAATTTCACATATAATAGTGAGAGAATGATAGTAAAATTCTGTAGTAAATATTATATCTCATCACTATAGAAACAGGACTAAATGGTAATCTCAGCAGCCACAACTCTGCCTAATGGCTGAAATACTAATAAACGCACTGAGTAGTGGAAAATACCAAAGGCAGAAAGAGTGTGCAGGAGAGTAGAAGGCACCTTGCATTAAATTCAAAAGAGCTTGTTGCATTACCTGGTGGTATATGGGGCTGGTTCTGAAGGCAAGAGTAAACCTCCTTAAAGACTATTTTTATAAAGGAACATTTCTCCTTTCCACACCCTTGGTGACCGATTCCATGTTCTGTATGTCTTTTTGTACTGTTTTGTATTTGTTCTTTTAACCTTTACCAATAAAAACTTAATATTTTCAATCATAATTGTGCCTTATCTCCTTTCCTCCTCTTTTGATATGCCTTTCGGAGTTGGCATTACCCCCGAGGGATGCTATTGTGTTATCTCCTCGGTGTATTAATCATGGCCAAATTTATGTGTTTAATCCTTATATGATGTGTTTGCTTAATGGCGGCCGCTTGCAGTCTGACGCCGGCGCATGCGCGCTACTGTCCACCGACCCCAACGGGGAAGCGCCGCGCGTCAACGGTGCCAGCACATGCGCAGTGGCTATAGAAGCCAGTGCACATACGCAGCCCTAATGACAGCGGGCAGGTGGAGGACAGCGGGCACGCGCACCAGACTGCAGTAAGCAACTTACGTCACATTCCCATATGCTGCACTATAATATGCGCTTGCTTACTTGCTAATCACTATGCATGATATGCAAAGTTGAAGCGACCAAATGGTCATGGAAACCTATAAATTTATAAATTCCAAGTATGCCATACATAACGATTGAGACATATGGTAATTCATAACATGCATCAGGTCGTGCAATATTGAGAGAATATCCACGTCAGGAATATGAATCCATTAGAGTGGGTTCTTCACATACAAGGTGATCCTTAGAGTTGGTAGAAGTATACTGTAAACAAATACACTAATTAAAACCGATTAAAAACAATACAGGAAAACAGTGGAAGAGATCAATCAAATATAATGTACTAAATTGCATAAATGATCGTTGCTGCGCAGAGAGCCAGATGGATTAATTGGGGACTATAGAGCTAGTACACAGGCATTTTTTTAGGGGAAAGAGAGTCCAACTTATAAGAAACAAGCAAATTAATTGGTTTCATTCAATCCCATAGTTTCCAATAGTGTAATCCATTTGTATTCTTGCTGTAATAGTTTCTTATTTATATTGCCGCCTCGAATCCCTACGGACACATGTTCAATCCCCCTTACCTTAAAGGTACAGGGATCACTATCATGTTTTAATTTGAAATGTCGAGGGATCGTTTTCAATTCCTCCAAATTGGAGATGGTTTTTGAAGCGACAATGTCGCGTACGTGTTCCCTTGTCCTGACTCTTAGTTGGCGTGATATCAGCCCCATATAAAAATGTGGCCACAACCACACATCGCATAGTATATCACCTGCGTGGTGGATCAGGTGGATACTGGCGACTTTCAAATTCTTTGTCTCCCCATGATGACCTAAAGGTCTTAGTCCTGCACATATTGGTGCATGCCCTACATCCACCACAGGGGTATCTAGTATATACTTTTTTAGGATTGGTTTGGTCTGGAGAACTGGCCACTGGCCAATGGCGCCAATTTGTCGCTAATTATTTCTGTGTTTTTCACAGCATCCAGTAATAAGAATAAAATGGATTATGAAGTCAGAGAAAAGTTAATTGCTTTCAAAAATGAACGCAGTGTTCAGTGATGAGCCCATATTGGTGTCTACGGAAAGCAGTGGAGAGATGCAAAATAGTATAGATCGATATAAGGAGTTGCTGTGCAAGAGAACCAGAATCTGGTGGAATAGGGCATTTTTAGAAAAATATCTGGAGAAAAACCTCATACCACGGAGACTTAAGGGCACTTTACACTCTGCGATATCGGTATCGATATCGCTAGCGATTGTACCCACCTCCGTCGGTTATGCAACACGGGCAAATCACTGCCCATGTCGCACAACATTGCTTACATCCGTCACACGCACTTACCTGCCTAGCGACGTCGCTGTGACCAGCGAACCGCCTCCTTTCTAAGGGGGCGGTTCATTTGGCGTCATAGCGCCCAATAGTAGAGGAGGGGTGGAGTTGAGCGGGCCGAACATCCCGCCCACCTCCTTCCTTCCTCATTGCCGGTGGGACGCTGATACGGTGAGTTTCCTCGTTCCTGCGGTGTCACACATAGCGATGTGTGCTGCCGCAGGAATGACAAACAACCTCGTTACTCACCTGACAACAATATTTGGTGTTTGGACGACCTCTCCAAAACCAACAATTTTTACCACTTTTGCAATTGTTGAAGGTCGCTCGTACATGTTACACGCTGCGATGTCGCTAACGATGCCGGATGTGCTTCACAAACACCATGACCCCGACGATAAATCGTTAGTGATATCGCAGCATGTAAAGCACCCTTTATAGTGCAGGTCTTTCCAGCCTTCAAGGAGCCGGATGATTAATTTAGGAATAGGTGGGAACAGGCGGCTACCACCTGCTCTAGAGAGTTCATGGAGCTGCTAGTACAACTAAATAAACAGTCAGTGACATGGATACAGAAATTGAACAAATACAGAAAAAGCTACAGGATGGCCTATCCAGTGATGCGCTGGTAAGACTAAATTCTGAGATTGAAGATGAATCCATTAAGTGGGAAAAAGAGGTAAGCGATGTTAAAATCAAAAAGTTTCAGAGAGATACTATGGATCACAACCAAAATAACATCTATAGATGGCATAGGAGACAGCGGGGTAAATGGAAGAACGCTGGATCAAGATCAGGGTCGTTTGCTTCCTGCACGTCCAATGAAGTTCAACGAACCAAGAATCAGGGTCTGGGAGTGGCATGACCTTGCGATCCACGGACAAGAGACAGAACAACTCTAGTAAAAGCATGCCCTCGGGATCATATAGGAAGAGTCACAAGAAAAATGATACGAACAAATTACAGGTGATTAACTTATCAGAACATGTATTGACTTATAATAAAAAAAAAAGTTGTTTGAGAGGGGGCTAACCTTTGCACCCACTAATGGCTTTAATCTTTTCACAGTTATAAAAGATGTTAATCTTTTATCAAGGAAATTTATTCTTAAAAAGCTGCATTATAAAAACAGCGATGACCATACGACCATGTCAGACTCTATAATAGAAGAAGCCTGGAGAAATTTGAATTTTTTGTTGGACGAGCAGGATGGAACGACCCAAGGTAAATACCCCAGGCATTTATATCCCAGATCGGTAACATTTCCCCCGATGTCGGCATCTCCTGCGGTGGAGATCTTCACTGATCTGGTTATCCATGATCTCAAGAGGATCTCTACTGCATGACTGAGTGACAACCTTACTCAGGGAGATCGAACGGCACTTTGTGAATTACAGTCGCTCGATGACCTTGTCATCAAACCAGCCGACAAAGGGGGAAACATTGTCCTATGGCCCAAAAAGATGTATGAGAAGGAGGCACAGAAACAGTTGAGGGATAGAATCACATATATAAAATTATCCAAAAATCCTATGTCATCATATTCTGCTGAATTAGGTCTGATACTATATGGCAGGGCATTATCCCTAAAAAAAAAATAATCTATGACGGTCTAATATTTAAATACCCTAAGACACCAACCACTTACTTCATCCCTAAAATCCACAAAAATGCCACCGAACCCCCGGGCAGACCTATCGTGTCTGGGTTGGAAGGCCTTTATGACCCGGTGTGCAAATTTGTGGATTTTTGTTTGCAACCACTGGCAGAAGCTCTCCCATCATACGTCCGTGACACCACGTACGTATTAACCAGAATTAACGGGATACATTTGGAGGATGATATGTACCTCGTGACTGCAGATATAGAGTCACTCTATACTTGCATTGATCATCAGCAGGGGTTGGAGGCGGCCCGCTTTTTTCTCGTGAACAGCAACTTGGATGGTCGCACATGTGAGTTGGTCCTTGGGCTGCTTGAGTTCATCCTAACGCATATTTTTTTTTCCTTTTAAAGAGCAATTTTATCTACAGCGGAGGGGTACTGCAAAGGGGGCGGCCTGTGCGCCTTCATTTGCAAACCTCTTTCTTGGGTTTTGGGAAAGTGGTTTGCGGGGGGGCGAGGACGCGTGGGCTGTAGACCATATACCCCTCTGGCCATGATACATTGACGATATTTTATTTATTTGGCAAGGCAGTGAGGATGGGCTTAGGCAGTTCATGGGCCAACTCAATGTGAATGATTTTAACATCAGGCGGACCTATGTGTATAGCAGGGAGGTGGTGGACTTCCTGGACATCAAGATCGATATTGACAGCAACCGACAGCTACAGTCAGACTTATTCAGGAAGCCCACCGCAATCAATTCCCTGTTGCATGCAGAGTCTAGCCACCATTACGTCACTATCAAATCTATCCCAGTTGGGCAGTTTATGAGAACGAAGCGGATTTGCTCAACCCCACAGAAATTTCAAGCTGATATATTGAGAAAGAGATTTCAGTCATGAGAGTACAGCAACAGATCCATAAAGGAAGGGTATAATAGGGTGAAGAAGTTCACATGAGAAACTTTACTCCAGTCCTCCAATGGAGTATCCAAGGACAACAATAATGTCAGATTCATCACAACATATAATTCACAATGTGAAGAGGTGAAAAGAAGTTTGCAGCGCCATTGGCCAGTTCTCCAGACCGAACCAATCCTGAAAAAGTATATACTAGATTACCTCCAGATGACCTATAGGAGAAGCAAAAATCTCAAAGATATATTGGTTAGAAGCCACTACGTGGCGACTACCAATACGCCCTTTGACACAGGGTCACCGGTTAAGGGGTGTTACCCCTGTGGTGGATGTAGGGCATGCGCCAATATGTGTGTGACCTTTAGGTCATCAGGGGAGACAAAGAATTTGAAATTCGCCAGTATATCACCTGCTCCACCACACAGGTGATATACTATGCGATGTGTGCTTGTGGCCTAAGTTATATTGGGCTGACATCACGCCAACTAAGAGTCAGGACAAGGAAACACGTACGCGACATTGTAGCTGCAACAACCATCTCCAATTTGGAGGAATTGAAAACAATCCCTCGACATTTCAAATTAAAACATGATAGTGATCCCTGTACCTTTAATGTAAGGGGGATTGAACATGTGTCCAGAGGGATTCGAGGCGGCAATATAAATAAGAAACTATTACAGCAAGAATGCAAATGGATTACACTATTAGAAACTAAATCACCTACAGGATTAAATGAAACCAATTAATTTGCTTGTTTCTTATAAGTTGGACTCTCTTTCCCCTAAAAAATGCCTGTGTACTAGCTCTATAGTCCCCAATTAATCCATCTGGCTCTCTGTTTAGAGCACGGTAGCTAGTATGCCGTGCGAATGCATGATGGCACAGGCCTGGTTATATATACAATGGAATGGCCATTATTATTGAATAAAGGTTTTTATGTTCACTATATGTGTGGTGAGTGAAGGGTTAAGTACAGCTGTGTTCTGTCATGAGGAGACTGGTTAAACCAGTTTAGGCTGGTTCTGCGCACCCGTTTTTTCTAACAGCTGATTGGTCAGCTGTTAGAAAAGTGCGGGAAATTTGTAAATAAAAGCAGGGGCTCTCCATCAGCTGGCTGTCAGAATTTCTGAAGATCAAAGAAGAACAGCTGATGGGAGCCTGCTGCAAGACCGGATGAAGAGGGCGAGCGAGGACAGTGGAGAAGCCTGGCTGAGACAATGCCTGGAGGCGTCTAGGCAGCCAGCAGACGTTGGAGAAGCTGAGGATCGTGACGCCGCGGTTATCCAGCATACCAACCCAGAAGAGATGGCAGCGCTGACAGCGGATATCCCGGAAAGAAGGCGGTCCCTGCGGCGCAGCGTCCTTCCAGCGGCAGTCGGTGAGAATGAGCAAGAAGCGGAAGCCGGAGCATCCCCGCCCATCCTGGCTGCGGAGGCGCGTCATTGTTCAGCGCCGGACAGAGCAGCCACGAAGAGGAAGAGTACGTCATCTAGTCGGCGTCGCCGTAAAAGCGCGGCACCGGCCCAGGGATTTGAAATTCCTGGTGGCAGCGGGAGATCATAGGGGAAGATCGTTCCTGAGGCCAGAAGAGCGACGGGGGCCCCCTGGTCCGAGTCCCCGTCTGAAGAGGAGGAGGTGCTTTGCCGAGGCCAGAGGCAGGAGCCTGAGGCGCGAAGCTGCTGGAGACCAGGGACGTCCACAGGAGGGCCGAGAACTGCAGAGCAGAGGACAGGGTGAGAGTTTCAATGTCCCTCTGTCTGTCTCGTGTGCCAGCCCTCTTCCTTTTAGTATAGAAGCTGTAGTGAAGAAAGTGTTATGTGAAATGTTAGCAGGGGGGCGGTGGCTAGGGAGAGTAGTGCAGGTCTTAGTGGTTGTCAGGAGTCCATGTCTCTGCATGGTTTTTTATTTAAGGAGGCTTTGACATGTGACATGTCCCCCCTGGGATTTCATTTGCCGCAGCCAGTTAGGGATAAGATTTACGAGGGGGATTATGTTGATTTGTTTTCTCTGCTTCCGTCTAGTAGAGAGAATGTTAAAAAGGATGAGAAGACGGATTTAGATGATAAGAAAAAGGCCGCCTTTAAATCATTCAATAACTGGCTGCAGGCATTTTGCATTTTTTCTTCTGTCTTGGGTGAAAAGAATCCGGCAGTTTGTTCGGGTCTTTTTCAGCACCTGGAGAACATATTAGAGGCATATCGCAGTTTTGGTGGCATTGCATGGCTGAATTATGATGAGAGTTTTCGTCAAAAATTAGCCATCCTCCGGAATATGCAATGGGGCCAAAAAGACGTCGGTCTATGGCTAAACCTTATGCTTCCTCAGAGGACTAATTTTAACAGATTTTCTCAAAATAATCCTATGGTTAAAAAAGGTTTCTGCTTTGCATTTAATGAGTCGTCATGTAAATTTACATCCAATTGCAGATTTCGACATGAGTGCTCCTTTTGTGGCGGCAATCATGCCATCTTCAAATGTTTCAAAAAACAGAACCAGAGTACACAGCAACAACACAACACTAAGGAGTCCATATTTAAAGGCGGTGACACCAGTGATAGTACAAAACATGCTGGGTTGGTTAGATCGCTATCCAGTCAGACAGAATGCTTAGTTAATTTTGGATGGATTTGTGAACGGGTTTTTTGTTCCTGAGTTTAAAGGGTCAGGGTGCATTTGGGTGGAGAATCTTCTTTCAGTAAATGAATTTGAGTCAGTGGTAGCTTCCAAAGTGCTAAAAGAGATTCAATTAGGTAGGGTAGCTGGTCCTTTTGTTAGTCCCCCGTTCAAGAATTTTCGGCTTTCGTCACTCGGGATAGTCCCTAAGAAGGAGAAGGGTAGTTTCCGTCTATTCCATCATTTATCGTTTCCAAGATATGGTTCTTAAATGTTGAGATTGAGCCGGATATAGTCTCGGTTAAATATTCCTCATTTGATCAAGCTGTGGATTTGTTAAGGGAAGCAGGTAGAGGGGCTTTAATGGCAAAATCAGATATACAGTCAGCATTCAGGCTTTTACCAGTGAATCCTTCGGGTTTCAATTCTCTGGGTTTTCAGTTTAGGGGGCACTATTTTTTTGACAAATGCCTCCCGATGGGTTTTTCTTTGTCTTGTTTTTATTTTGAATCTTTTTCATCATTTTTACATTGGGTTGTTGAGGTTGAGGGAGGTAAGGGAAAATTCTGCATTATTTAGATGATTTTTTATTTCTTGGTAAGGCGGAGTCTGAGGATTGTTTAAAGTTGTTAGTTAAGTTTCGTGAGTTGATGTGTTTGTTTGGTGTTCCTATAGCGGAAGAGAAGACGACTTTGCCCTGTCGGTGTTTGGAGTTTTTAGGCATCACTATTGATTCTGATAGGATGGAGTGTAGGTTGCCTCAGGATAAAGTTGCTAGGTTGGAAGCGGAGCTTTTGAGCTTGATTGTCAGAAAAAAAGACTACTTTGAAGAATCTGTAATCATTGCTTGGGCTTTTGAATTTTAGTTTGCAGATTTTTCCAATAGGTAGGGTATTTTCCATTTTCCGTTTTTTCTAACAGCTGATTGGTCAGCTGTTAGAAAAGTGCGGGAAATTTGTAAATAAAAGCAGGGGCTCTCCATCAGCTGGCTGTCAGAATTTCTGAAGATCAAAGAAGAACACCCACCCGCCATCCCTGGAGAAAGAACTTCTCGTGGAGGATCGCACTCGTCGTGGCATTTGTTAGAGGGAAAAGTCGTCAGCTTTGCTGGCGGACTAGTTTATGGACTGTGGTGATGAAATGGTTAATAAAGATTTGGTTATTTATTGGTAATTTTAATATGCTATTTAACCCTTAATAAATGTCACGGCCATTTAATGCCATCAAAATTATTCAGAGTGTCACGTCTATTTATTTTATATAGGCCTTGTGTTATCATGCGCAGCAATGATCATTTATGCAATTTAGTACATTATCTTTGATCTCTTCCACCGTTTTCCTGTATTGTTTTTAATCGGTTTTAATTTGTGTATTTGTTTACAGTATACTTCTACCAACCCTAAGGATCACCTTGTATGTGAAGAACCCACTCTAATGGATTCATATTCCTGACGTGGATATTCTCTGCATATTGCACGACTTGATGCATGTTATGAATTACCATATGTCTCAATCGTTATGTATGGCATATGTCGCGGGCGGAGGTGGGGACGCCGCGCTCTCCCACTGCTCGGGTCCGGCTGCCGCTGCTGCTGCGGCCTGCTGCTGCTCGGTGGCTCGAGCGATGGGCCGGATCCCGGGGACTCGAGCGGCGCTCCTCGCCCGTGAGTGAATGGGGATTGGTTTTTGGGATTGTTTATTGTCCGTGACGCCACCCACAGTTGTGGTGATTGTGTGGACACCACCGCTGCTCTGTATGGGGATCCCGGGAGCGGTGACAGGGAGCAGCAAAGTTGTTGGTTCTCCCCTCCGTGGGTAGGGGGTGGTTGTCCCGGGGCCCAGTGATGAGATGGGGGATGAGGGATGGCGGGGCCGGTGCAGGGCTTGGTGGGGTGCAGGGATGCGGGGCAGCGCTGTGCCTCACGGCACTGTGGTACTCACTCAGCCTGAGACGGGGACACAGTTCTCGGTAAAACACACGGCTGGAAAGACGGTTCCCACGGACGGCTGCTGTTGCTTTTCCCCGGTAGTTGACGATGACGGTCCCTTTTCCTGCACGTAAGTCTATATTGGTAGCGATGGGTTCCCACCGGAAAACCCACTCCCTGGCTTGGATATGGGCCGGAGGAGCCCCACTTTACCCGCAGGCGCTGGCCCTGAGAAACTGGTGCCTTGGCGGTGGCGGTGTCTCTCTCCTACGGTTGGACTGTTGCCTTCAATCGGGACTTAGTTGTTGGGAGACCCGGAGGTCCCCTTCACTGACGGATTTGGCAAATTCACGGCGACTCCTAGCCTTGCCGGGATCCGAAAGGCCCCTGCCAATGTTGCTGGCTTCTCTTCGTATACCATTCTGGTACCGCCGGGCCACCACCCGTCCACGGTCCTTTCGACAACCTCCGATCAGCCTCTCCTGCAGACGGTCACCGCCGTCTGCTGACCTTGCTGTCTCAGTCCGGGGCACGCACCCGGACCAACTTCAGGCTTCCTCAACTGTCACTTTCTCTTCCAGTTTTACTCCTCTCTCTTGCTCCTCTACCACTTCACTCTCACTTCAAACTCTGACTAAACTGATCTGACTGGTTCTCCCGCCTCCAGGGTTGTGAACTCCTCGGTGGGCGGAGCCAACCACCTGGCCCACCCCCTGGTGTGGACATCAGCCCCTGGAGGAAGGCAACAAGGATTTTTGGTTTAGCTTCGGTGTACCTATCCGGGGTGTAGGGTGTGGTGGTGTCATGACCTGTGACCCCTGGCTTGCCCAGGGCATCAAACATACTTGGAATTTATAAATTTATAGGTGTCCAAGACCATTTGGTCGCTTCAACTTTGCATATCATGCACAGTGATTAGCAAGTAAGCAAGCGCATATCATAGTGCAGCATATGGGAATGTGACGTAAGTTGCTTAATGCAGTCTGGTGCGCGTGCCCACTGTCCTCCACCTGCCCGCTGGGTCACGCCGCTGTCATTAGGGCTGTGTATAAGCCCTGGCTTCTATAGCCACTGTGCATGCGCTGGCAACTCTGAAGAGCGGTGCTTCCCCGTTGCGGTCGGTGGACAGACTGCAAGCGGTGGCCATTAGGCGAACACATCATACAAGGAGAGGGAAAATTGATCTGCAATAGCCCCCTGAGGAAGCGTTTTATGCGAAATGTACATAGGGGCGGAAGTGGATGCACTGCTGACCCACCAACTCTAACATGGGTAACAAAGAAATATGATGTTTATATCTGATACTGGGTATTTACTATTTTAGCAAAGCCTGTTAGCAATGACAGATATCATATTCCTTATAAATATATATATTTATAAATATATATATGAAAGAGGTAAGAGTCCCGGTGCACCACCTACTCCGTGTGTTACTACACGTTCAGCTACTTGAGCCCTACTGAGCCATGGAGGGGATCATGGTGCAGACTTGCGGTGAAGACCAAGATAAATCCAAAGGAGAAAGAAAGTCGCACTTCAGATGATCACCATATAACTCCGTCTTTATTGCAGGGGAAACATGAGGGTACAAGCGGTGGGGAGGGTGAGACAAGCCATACAACGCCGGACGACGGCGTGCCGTTTCGCTAGAACTTAGCTTCCATGGGTCCAGTGCAAACTGCCATGCAGCACCGCCCTTTTAACACAAATGGTGCGGGTACTGCATTAGCAGAGTGATTTAAAATGCAAATGCAAGTATACAATTAGTAGCTGCAAAAAACAGGTGAAGACTTCAAGGGTATTAACATATCACAGTCTAATACACATATCTCTCAAAATACAATAATATACAAAAGGCGGACAGAATCACAATCCCTACAAGAACAGAACAAAATTCTGATGTACAGTACAGCGAGCACAAAAACAGTAGAAATTATTTTAAATTTGTGAAAAAAAAAAAAAAAATTTCAGAGACAGTGTATGCAATAATGTTAAAATGCAAAACAGTAGCTATTAATCAACGCCATGATCAGATAGTGCTAGCAAAACAAGGGTGTCACAGTCAGGATGTCATATAGTCGACATGCCAAAAAAAAAAAAAGGTCTTTCAAGAAAAACTGACAAGTTGTTTCTGTCATTCAAACCTAGCGGTCCCATTGCGTTTAGATCCAGAATCAATCTGGATTCTTTTTGTAACAGCGTGCGGTGCGTGTCGCCGCCTCTGCTGCTAGGATTGACTTTAAACAGACCAGCAAAAGAACAGGACAGGACTGCGATGGCGACGAATGATCGTGATAGACCTCGCAAATTTTTTTTTAAAAAAAATACCAGGAAAAATGCCGCATAATGCCGCCGGGGATAGATGCACCTTCAATTTCAAATACAATTCTGTTTGACATTGTGAGATCCAGCATAAAGAGACACTGGCATTTGTTGAAAAACGATAAAGACCTTAGAGCCCTGGTTAAAGAGGGTCCCTTGGTATCTTACAGAAGAGGCCATAATTTAGTCGACCTTTTGGTAAAAAATAGATTCGTGCCCACAAAGGAAAAGACATGGTTAGACAAGAAAAAAATTAAGGGTAATTTTAGATGTGGGAATTGTCCTTTCGGTTCGGCCCATAAAACGGGGGATGTAATAAGTGGGGTGTGAGTACCTCAGGGTTAATGATTTCATATCGTGCAAGTCCACTTATATAGTGTATGCATTATTCTGCCCCTGCAATTTTTATTACATTGGAAAAACTATCCGGCCCCTTTACGTCCGTTTTAGGGAACATTGCAAATCCTTAATATCAGGGATAGGTTCAGCAAGACTTATTAAACACATGCAGGAATGCCATAATAGTAATTCCAATCTACTTTCTTTTGCTGGTCTGTTTAAAGTCAATCCTAGCAGCAGAGGCGGCGACACGCACCGCACGCTGTTACAAAAAGAATCCAGATTGATTCTGGATCTAAACGCAATGGGACCGCTAGGTTTGAATGACAGAAACGACTTGTCAGTTTTTCTTTAAAGACCTTTTTTTTTTTTTTTTGGCATGTCGACTATATGACATCCTGACTGTGACACCCTTGTTTTGCTAGCACTATCTGATCATGGCATTGATTAATAGCTACTGTTTTGCATTTTAACATTATTGCATACATTGTCTCTGAAATTTTTTATTTTTTTTTCACTAATTTAAAATAATTTCTACTGTTTTTGTGCTCGCTGTACTGTACATCAGAATTTTGTTCTGTTCTTGTAGGGATTGTGATTCTGTCCGCCTTTTGTATATTATTGTATTTTGAGAGATATGTGTATTAGACTGTGATATGTTAATACCCTTGAAGTCTTCACCTGTTTTTTGCAGCTACTAATTGTATACTTGCATTTGCATTTTAAATCACTCTGCTAATGCAGTACCCACACAATTTGTGTTAAAAGGGCGGTGCTGCATGGCAGTTTGCACTGGACCCATGGAAGCTAAGTTCTAGCGAAACGGCACGCCGTCGTCCGGCGTTGTATGGCTTGTCTCACCCTCCCCACCGCTTGTACCCTCATGTTTCCCCTGCAATAAAGACTGAGTGATATGGTGAGCATCTGGAGTGCGACTTTCTTTCTCCTTTGGATATATATATATATATATACTAGAAGGTGGCCCGATTCTAACGCATCGGGTAGTCTAGAATGTGTATGTTTGTTAGCAGATTGAATAATAATGTAATAAATTGTTTGGATGGGTTAGTTTTAATTTAGTATTCTTAAAATAGTTTATTGGTTTAAGAATGACAAATAGAACAAACAATTTTATTTTCAATAATTTATTAGATAATGAATTGGTTTCAAACTATCAATACATATATTTCATATACTATAAATGGTTACAATTTTTTTTGTATGAGAGGAAAATGAAAGGATGGGAGGGGTAAGAATATTTTATTAGGGAAGAAAGCAGGGGAACAATGAGGTAAGTGGGTACTATGGAAAGAGGTTGTGGAAACATTCCTGGTTATTTAGTTCATGTTAAATATTTTTATGATCGGTGATTAATATGAACAGTTTTAATAGATGAGTCTAATGTTTAATGATGTCCATGGCTTGTAATGAAAGAAGGTTATGAACAGTGTAAAGTTAATTAAAAATATTTTTATACACCACATTTTGTGTAAAGATCTTTTCACTCTCTTTAAGTAACTTTCCTTGTAAAGGTGTGTCAAGAACTTGTACTTTGACGTTGCATCTCATTGTCACTCTTGAAAACGCAACGTACAGTTGTCCATGGCCAAAAACTGGTTCAGGTAGATATATGCCAACACGGTGTAGAGTTTGGCCTTGTGACTTGTTTATTGTCATGGCAAATGCAGGTTTTAGGGGAAACTGACGACGGCGAAGTTTAAATGGAAGGCGAGTGTCTGAAGGACATATATCAATACGTGGAATTAACACTTCCTTTTCTTTAGCTGATCCAGTGATGACTCTTGCTTGAATAAGGTGTGAATACATTCCAGTCACAATAAGGCGCGTTCCATTACATAGTCCTTGTTTGGTATTTAGATTCCGGAGCAACATAACAATGGTTCCAATTTTAAGTTGAAGTATGTGGGATGGCATTCCTGATGGTGTTACACTGTTTAAAAATTCAACGGGATAATGTTCACGTTCATCTTCATTATCTACATCGATTGAATCATCACTTTTGTACAACTTATATTCACCTGGCATGCGATCCATTACACGGGAATTTAGTAGAGTAACGTCTTCATTTTTGGCACAGAGAATTGCATAGGAAGAGGCTTTGTTAACATTGTTTTTGTCGTTAATATCAATGTTCAAACGTTGTCCAAAAACCTCAGTTACAATGCAGTCTTTACATAACATGTCTTCAGGTATTTCTATAATGTCTTCTCCAAGGTTATATTGATTGGTAAGTTCACCGTTACCATGTTTCAGAAGCCATTTGCTGTAATCTGGATCAGTAGATCGCATGTTGTTAATTAGTTGGAGTTTGGTAAAGTTTTTCCAAAGTTCTGACATTTTTAAGCTGGACTCAATAATATCTGTTCTTGTTCCACTTGGTATAACTGGAAGGCATTGTCGAAAATCTCCCCCAATAACAAACACTTTTCCACCAAATGGAATTACATTTTTTTCTGCTACCTTTGTGGTCATTACTTCACGTAGAAGTCTGTCAATTAAGGTCAAAGCATATTTGGAGGCCATAGTGCATTCGTCAATTATTAAAAGACTTGCATTTTGTAAAAGTTTTCCTGCTACTGTATCTTGTTTGATTCGTGAAACGGATATTTCATTGACTGGAACTGGGATGCCAAATAGTGAATGCATAGTGCGACCTTCGTTTAATAGATTTGCTGCAATACCTGTTGTAGCAGATGTCAACACTTTTTTTCCCAACCCTCTAACGTGATGTATTAAAACATCATAAAGGTATGTTTTGCCGCTTCCTCCAGGACCGTCAATAAAGAAACATTTAGGGTTCGCATTTCCTTGGTTAAGAATGGCACTTAAAATGGTGTCATATGCAATTTGTTGTTGTTCATTTAAGGAGATTCTCAGCTCTGTTGCTAACAATAATTCTGAAGATTCATTATACTGCGGAGCTTGTGGAAGTTGTATTTCAGGGTGTGGCAAATTAAAGTCAGCATACGTTTTTCCATGTAGTAATAAAATATTTTGGACATCTTGCATGGCGTAAGCTTCACATTTGCAACAATGACCAGTTTGGTTGTGAAGATGTAAGCAGTAATCTTCAATTAGATTTTCTTTGAAAAGTGTCCAAAGTTGATCAGGGTTTGTAGGGGGGCCAAACACGCAAATGTAGGCAAACAATTCACGAAGTTGCTTAGGCATATGTAGGGTTACTGCGTCTTGTAAAGTAAGTTTCCAAACTGTATCATCAAATAGAAGTCCCAAAGCCAAAGCTGCAGCTTTAAATGTATCATGTAATACTCCATGAACGGTTTTTAAATGGTTATAACTTGTAGCTCCTCTGACATGCAGTAGTAAGAGGCGAAGGCAATATCTTTCTTGATCTTTGAGACTAACAGTATACATGCGTCCAATTATTGTGCTTACTCCACGTAGTCTTGGATTCCAAGTTTTTTTCCAAACATAATGCTCTGGAATCTCTCGATACAAATATTGCCTTGCATTTTTATCTCGTTGGTTTAGCAAAAACCATTCTAGTAATGTTGAGGTTGTGGTTAAAGTTTTGGACACATCTTCGACTTGAGCATCTTCAAAAAAATAAAGTTGTTGTTGATGTGGTAAATGAATAGCTAATCGTATAATGGCATGGGACTGTGAATGCATTGGAAAGGCAAATATTCGCCACGCAGCTTCGGGAGCACTGACATATCTTGAGTCTACAAAAGTTGAAGATTCATCATGGTTCAGAGTTTTCTGTTGGATTTCGACATTAGCTTTGTCATGGCCTTTGTAGATATACTTAAAAAGATATTTAACACTTTTGATTGAACCACAGATTTCCACGTTGATGTGACAGTTGTAGCGTTTTAGTAGGTATGGATTGTATGGAACTATCCATGAGTTATTGATATGTTTATTTTTGTGAACAATGTTCTCAATATCTTGTCGTCGGTATGATGGGTAGCCATCTAAATCTTTAACAGTGTGCTGTTTTAAGTCCTTTGGAAATTTTTTAGTACATTTTCCATTTTGCATGCATGGACTTGCTGGATTAAGAACTCCACATGGACCATGAACCATATGAGACACTACAATGTCATAGAGCTCTGGATATTGTTGTTGGTTAGGAATCTCAGCCCATACTATGTTGTCGATGTCTTCCTCAGTGTGAATCTTAGAATTGGTGTCTAAGATAAGGAGAATATGTGCATGTGGTAGACCTCTTTTTTGAAACTCGATGACATGAACCATTGCTATGACTGTTCCAAACAGGCCATTTTTGATGTCTTGTAAAAGGCTTTTTAGTTTTAGCCGAAATATGCGTGCAACTAAGTCAGGCCTATGTTCTACGTGTTGCCATGGTTCCAGATGCTCGGTGATTTCAACCCATTTGGGATTACAGGTCATGGTAACAAAAATGTCTGGTTTTCCATACTTAGTGACTATTGCCATTGCATCTTGATAACGTTGTTGCATGTTGCGGGGGCTTCCTTCAAATGACGAAGGTAGAATAACTGTTTTGCCAATAGGTATTCCCTTTTCAATTGATTTTTGTTGCAAATGTTCTTGAAGAACACAGTAGTCTTCTACTTTGAGGATTTTTTGATTTTGTCTTATGTAATTCAGGCGATTAGCTTCTATTTTAACATATGCATCTACTAAGTACTGTTGTGTTAGTTTTCCACCGTTTAAAATTGGATTAAAGTGATTGCGGACAGAGAGTTGAAAACTGTAGTATTGCAGTTGTGTTATTCTTCTAGTAGTACCTTGTTGTTGTAGGTTTTCATGCCAGCCTTGATCACCTCTTGGAAAGAAAAGCGGATATAGAAGAGCATCAAGGTTGCTGTGCAAAATGCTAATCCGCTGTGTTTTAGGAAGTAAAGGGTTGTTTTTGTCTGGGTGAAGATGAACTAATATATCCCTGTTAAAAGGAGGCTCTCCATCATCATTTTGGAAAACTACTGCGACCTCACTAATGCGTGGTTTGTTGTATCGCCGTGGATCTTGTCCACGTTCTTGTTTAATGGCCATGACAATAGAAGGCATTGAAGTTCCATATGTGATAGCCTTCTGTTCTTCTTCGGCTTCTACGTCTTTTAGCATGCGATATGCAGCTGCAAATGGATTGATTTGTTGTAAAAGTTGTGCAATTTGATGCATCATTTCAGTATTACACTTTTTGTTTTCGTGAACAGTCAGCCGTTGTTCTGTTGCTTCATTTGGATCCAAAATGTATAATTGAGCATATTTTGGAGTTTGGCCCATTTCTGGATGAAGTGTCCCTGTGCGGTGGTAAATTTGACCATGAATTTTAAAACAATACGGGCCAAATCCTGGCGGCGGTGCAATATTGGCTCCAAATGAAGCAAATGCATGTGAACTGTTGATGCTTCGGATATTGTCCATAAAATTTTTACTGTGTGGATGACTTCCTTTCATCAATTGCTCTAACAGATCTGAGTATTGAGGTATGGGCAACTGAATTTTCCCTTTTTGGCAGCATTGAGTGAACAGATTGTCTGCTGGTTTTTCATCGGTAAAATTGTGCGAGTTGCATTTGGAGCAGAGTGAATTCATCTTTCCACAGTAATGCTGAATAATTGTATTTTCATTATGTGTTCTGCTGGCTGTAAAAAGTTGAATATTGTGTTGAGTTTGGCTGAGATGGTAGATCATTCTTTTGTGATGAATTAGGCGATCATGTTGTTGTCTTTTTAGTTTGGAAGATGGGGATTCCTGTCTCCGTTGTTGGCTGTGGGCTTCTGCATCCTGAGCTTGTCTTGCAGCAGTTTGTTGTGGTGTCTCTTGTTTTCTACGTTGTGTGTGAGCTGTGGCATCTTGTGCTTGTCTGTCCACAGTTTGTTGAAGTGTCTCTTGTTTTCTACGTTGTGTGTGAGCTGTAGCATCTTGTGCTTGTCTGTCCACAGTTTGTTGAAGAGTCTCTTGTTTTCTACGTTGTGTGTGAGCTGTAGCATCTTGTGCTTGTCTGTCCACAGTTTGTTGAAGAGTCTCTTGTTTTCTACGTTGTGTGTGAGCTGTGGCATCTTGTGCTTGTCTGTCCACAGTTTGTTGAAGAGTCTCTTGTTTTCTACGTTGTGTGTGAGCTGTAGCATCCTGAGCTTGTCTGTCCACAGTTTGTTGAAGAGTCTCTTTTTTTTCTACGTTGTGTGTGAGCTGTAGCATCTTGTGCTTGTCTGTCCACAGTTTGTTGAAGAGTCTCATGTTTTCTACGTTGTGTGTGAGCTGTGGCATCTTTTGCTTGTCTGTCCACAGTTTGTTGAAGAGTCTCTTGTTTTCTACGTTGTGTGTGAGCTGTGGCATCTTGTGCTTGTCTGTCCATAGTTTGTTGAAGAGTCTCTTGTTTTCTAAGTTGTGTGTGAGCTGTGGCATCTTGTGCTTTTCTGTCCACAGTTTGTTGAAGAGTCTCTTTTTTTCGACGTTGTGTGTGAGCTTGAGCATCGTGGGCTTGTCTATCGGAAATTTGTTTAGGTGAGGCTTTGTGTCGACATAGTCTTTGAGAATTAGCTTCTCTGGCTTGTCTTTCAGTAGTTTGTTGAAGTGTCTCGATGTTGCGACGTTGTTGTCGCATTGATGCTGCTGCTATTTTTCTATCATGTTCGCTGGTGTATTTTCGCTTACGCCCCCTTGTAAGACAGAGCTCGTCAAGTATTCTTGAGTGAAGCTGTAAAAGGCAGACAGATAGACGAAATAATACAGTTAGACTGTTGAGTGAAGTAAAGGATTTTTTTGTTAGAGTACTGTGCATGAGAGAAGGTGTTGAGTTGACTTGTGAGAGCTATGTTGCACTGTGTTACTGAGCAGGTCTTTACAAATGTTGCTGAAAGTATGTTACTACATGGTTTACATTATGTGTGTGTTCCACGTGGAAAAACTGTAGGAGTGTGGGAGTGTTTATCGTTGTGTTGTGACCTTCTTTGTGGGCTACGATACAGCAAGGTATGTGATGGGTAGAAATCTGGATAGTTTTTTGCGTTGTTAGTTGCCTCCATTTGTAATGTAAGGCAGTTGATGTGACAGTACTTGTCCCGTTGCTAAGGGGGCGTTGGCTTATAGAGAATGCATTGGGGCATTAATTTATCTGCGCAGGCAGATGCAAACTGGAACCAATGGAGGCAAGACATGTTAGTGAGGTGGGATGATTTTGGTAGTTACTATGTGTATTTTGTGTGTGTCCATTCTCTTCTTCTTCTGACTTACCTCTTCATTTCTAATTTCTTGTGGTGTCTCCTGTTGTGTTGGAAGTGCGGGAGGTGATACTTCCAAGGCTTGTCTGTTGTCCTTTTTTTGAAGATTATCTTGGTGTAGCTGTTGTGTGTGAGCCGTACCCTCGTGGGTTATTGTGCAGGCAGTTTGTTTACGTGTGTCTTGTTCTGGAGGCTGTGTGCTAGCGTTGGCATCACATCGTTGTCTGTTGACCTCTTGTTCTATTTGCCTTTGTTTTTGACGTTGTAGTTGCCTTCTTTTTGCTGCAGCTGCTTTTCGTTCCTGGTCGGTGGTGTACTTGCGCTTCGGCCCCATTATAAGGCAATCAGTGTAAATCGTGCTAGACGTAATCTGAAAAAGACACGAAAATTGCAAGACATGGCAAATGATATGGTAGACTACAGGCAAGAAGTATGTATTCAGCAGCATGTTAGTTTTTTTTTTTTTTATAGGATTTTGAGAAAGGTATGTAGCAGTGGTTATGAGGTAAAGTCTTGAATAATGATGGTTCATTTATTGCTTGTTGGTGTTCCGCTGTGCAGCACGCATCAGCGTGTTTGACAGCGGAAGATCATCGATCTGAATGGGCATGGAACCGGCATATACTGGTAACTATGGTAAACGATCAGGTAAGTATGCAAAGCGCAAAACTCTAGAAGTGTGGGAGTGTTTATCATTGTGTAGTGAGCTTCCTTTGGGGGCTACGATACAGCAAGGCATGAGATGGGTTGAAATCTCGTTACTTTTTAGAGGTGTTAATTGCTTCCATTTGTAATATAAGGCAGTTGATGTGACAGTACTTGTCCCATTGCTAAGAGGGCGTTGGCTTATAGAGAATGCATTGGGGCATTAATTTATCTGCGCAGGCAGATGCAAACTGGAGCCAATGGAGGCAAGACATGTTAGTGAGGGGGGATGATTTTGGTAGTTACTATGTGTATTTTGTGTGTGTCCATTCTCTTCTTCTTCTGACTTACCTCTTCATTTCTAATTTCTTGTGGTGTCTCCTGTTGTGGTGGAAGTGCGGGAGGTGATACTTCCAAGGCTTGTCTGTTGTCCTTTTTTTGAAGATTATCTTGGTGTAGCTGTTGTGTGTGAGCCGTACCCTCGTGGGTTATTGTGCAGGCAGTTTGTTTACGTGTGTCTTGTTCTGGAGGCTGTGTGCTAGCGTTGGCATCACATCGTTGTCTGTTGACCTCTTGTTCTATTTGCCTTTGTTTTTGACGTTGTAGTTGCCTTCTTTTTGCTGCAGCTGCTTTTCGTTCCTGGTCGGTGGTGTACTTGCGCTTCGGCCCCATTATAAGGCAATCAGTGTAAATCGTGCTAGACGTAATCTGAAAAAAACACGAAAATTGCAAGACATGGTAAATGATATGGTAGACTACAGGCAAGAAGTATGATTTTTGTTCAAGGTATTTAGCAGTGTGTGTGAGTTAAAGTTTTGAATAATGATGTTTCATTTTTTGCTCGATGGTCTTCGGCTGTGCAGCACGCATCAGCGTGTTTGACAGCGGGAGACCATCAATCTAAATGTGCAGGAAACTGTCGTAGACTGGTAACCATGGTACACAATGGAATAACTATGCAAATTGCTTTGCTTATTTACCCAATGTGTACCATAGTTACCAGCGTACGCCGACTCCCGCACACGTGTACCGTGAGCCGGGGTAAGCTGGTAACCATAGTACACATTGGCTAACAAACCAAAATGCTTTCGATATGAAGAAAAGGAGAGATTCCAGCAACTCCAGGAGAAAGTAGAATTTTATTTAAAAATGGATTCTTTATTGATAATAAAAATATTCCATCCAAGCAAGACAAAAAATAGTGAGGCAAGACAGAGGAGTCGTTTCCTACGCGTTTCAACGTAGATAGGTTGGAATCATGGCATTCCATGATTAAGACCTATCTAGGTTGAAACGCGTAGGAAACGGCTCCTTTGTCTTGCCTCACTAAAAATCATTTTGTTTTGCTTTGATGAAATATTTTTATTATCAATAAATAATCCATTTTTAAAGAAAATTCTACTTTCTCCTGGAGTTGCTGGAATTTCTCCTTTTCTTCATGTGTTCTCACCCAGGTCCAGGGTGTTTCCGTGCACCAGAGGTAAAATTTGGGAGTGAAGAGGGGAGAGCTGAAGTTAGTTCGTTTTTGAAAATGCTTTCCATAGTTACAGGATTGTATACCATTGTTACCTGTGTAAGTCGTTAAGCTGCTAACCAGAGTGCAAATTGGCTAACTATGCAAATCGACCGTGGTGGTTTATTTTTTGCTTGTTGATCTCTTGCTGTGTAGCTGTGTGCACCCCCATGCTGCGCATTCCCCATCGTTCTCCATCCCCTATGCTGCGCACTCCCAAACGTGCTCCATCCCCCATGCTGCGAACTCCCCATCGTGCTCCATCCCCGATGCTGCGCACCCCCCATCATGCTCCATCCCCGATGCTGCACACCCCCCCATCGTGCTCCATCCCCCATGCTGCACCAGCATCAGCCTCTCTGCCCCCAGCGTCAGCTTCTCTGCCCCCAGCATCAGCCTCTCTCCTCCCAGCATCAGCCTCTCTCCTCCCAGCATCAGCCTCTCATCCTAGCATCAGCCTCTCTCCTCCCAGCATCAGCCTCTCCTCTCTGTCCCCAGCATCAGCCTCTCTCCTCCCAGCCTTCCCCAGCATCAGCCTCTCTCCTCCCAGCCTCCTTCCTCCCACCCTCCCCCAGCATCAGCCTCCCCCTCCCAGCCTCACCCAGCATCAGCCTCCCCCAGCATCAGCCTCTCTTCTCTCAACCTACCCCTCCCAGCCTTCCTCCTCCCAGCCTCCCTCAGCATCAGCCTCCCTCTCCCAGCCTCCCCAAGCATCAGCCTCCACCAGCATCAGCCTCTCTCCTTCCAGCCTCCCCCAGCATCAGCCTCCGCCAGCATCAGCCTCTCTCCTTCCAGCCTCCCCCAGCATCAGCCTCTCTACTTCCAGCCTCCCTCAGCATCAGCCTCCCCTTCCCAGCCTTCCCCAGCATCAGCTTTCCCTCCCAGCCTCCCTCAGCATCAGCCTTCCCTAGCATCAGCCTCTCTCCTCCCAGCCTCAGCCTCTCTCCTTCCAGCCTCCCCCAGCATCAGCCTCTCTCCTTCCAGCCTCCCTCAGCATCAGCCTCCCCTTCCCAGCCTTCCCCAGGATCAGCCTCTCTCCTCCCAGCCTCCCTCCTCCCAGCCTCCCTCAGCATCAGCCTCCCTCTCCCAGCCTCCCCAAGCATCAGCCTCCACCAGCATCAGCCTCTCTCCTTCCAGCCTCCCCCAGCATCAGCCTCCGCCAGCATCAGCCTCTCTCCTTCCAGCCTCCCCCAGCATCAGCCTCTCTCCTTCCAGCCT